>NC_031779.1:6282668-6582668 GCF_001522545.3 Parus major
CAGCGCTGCCGGGAGAGCCGCCGAGCCCGGCCGATCCGCGGCCGTTCCGTGGGCGGGAACAGACCTCCGGAGCGGCGGCGGACAAAGCGGAGGGAGGCGCCCAGCTCGCCCCTCCCCATCCCGCCCGGCGCCGGTCTGGGGCGGATGTGCCGTGGGTAGGCGGCGGCGGCGGGGCCTGCGCCCGGCGGAGATGGATCTGGCGGGGACGATAATCCTGCTGTGCTCCTGCGCGGCGGGCGCTGGAGGTGAGGAGCCGCCTGGCCTCGCGGGGCCCTGGTTTAGGGTCGTCTCCCTTCCTCCCTCCCTCTTTCTTCCCTCTCTCTCTCTCTCCCTTCCTCTCCTGTCTCCGCCGCTCGGGGCCGGGGGCGGCGGGCCCCGCTCTCCGGAGCGCCCCGGCCTCAGGGCCGCGGCTGGGCCACCAGGCGGGCTCCCCGCTCCGCCCGCCGCTTCAGCCCGCCCGGGCCTCTCCCCCGCCGCCCGGGGCCGGCCTGGTGCCCCTGCCCCTTCCCCGGGACTTTCCCCGCCGAGGACCGGGTCAGTTGCTCTCCGCTCTTCTTCCTCCTCGGGTCTTTCTCTCTTCGCTCGGCTGTGTTTGTTTTCCCCTCTCGGCTCCGCTTCCGTCCCTCGGGACTTCCCGCCCGGTCCCGGTGGCCGCTTCTCTCTTCCTTCCCCTCGCCCTCGGCGCCGCTTCTCTCTCCCCGAAACCAGGAAGGACGGGCAGGCGGAAAGTTCAGCTTAAGGAAATAAAAGACGAGCCCGGGTTCTTCCCTAAGTGTGACCGTGACTTCCAGGAGGGGCTCGCCTCTCCCAGGTCGGGGCAAAACTCGCCTGTGTTTATGGAGACATGTAACTGTATCGGCTCCCGTTAGGAGTTGTTCCTCGGCATTAGGAACTGGGCGGTTTCTCCACTGCACCTGGTAATGTTTAATTGATCAAGTCATGACAGAGAAAATAGTTTCGACTTTGTACAGAAAAAGGGTTTCGGGAAGGGTGGACTTGGGAGGGTGTTTCTAGAGAAGTGTGGGTGGAACAGCTGATAGAGACTTGTTTCCTCTGTTTCATTTGGCACCTCTCCGATTTATCTGGGCTCTGCCTCTGTGTGCATCGATATGTAGGTTTATTAACAAAGAAGCTAGCGCTAAATGCTGGTGTTTCACACATTCTCAAAAAGTAACGTCAAACTATGGGAAACTTAAGTAGGTTGTTCTTCTGGCTAAGCTGTGAGATAAAAAGCAGGGTGATTTTCATGGTCAGAAATTATCCTATTATTTATATGATTAGGAGTGGGATACACAAAAAAATTTAGGTTTTTCGTAGTAAATTCTTGTAAGCTGTAGATATACTTCACACTTAATTGTTGGCATATTTTCAAGGTCTCTTTGTTTTCTGAACTAAATGGTGCTGGCACAGAACTAACTCAAAATAATTCATTAACCAGTTGTGAGGGTTGTTTTCACTGTTTAATTCCAGGCAGGCAGTTGTGTCTTAAAAATCGTAGTAAACATGTAAAGTACAGTCTCTAGATATATAGAAGAAAGTTTGTGAAATGTATTTCAGAAATTCTTGTTATTTCTTTTTTGAGAGGAGAATGGGCACCTTCAATGTTTCTGGGCACCTCACTAGCAGGTGGCAGAAGTGCATGTCTTTGGTGTGTAGCAGTGCAAGTAAATCTTTAAAGAAAGATTAATAATGCTGGATAGAAATCTAGTGATAATGCCAATACACATCTCTAAAATATCCAGTAGAAGTTTTTTTGGTAAAAGTTTGAATGTAATTGTGAAAGATTCGCCATAGTTCTATGTTAAATTACAAACAGCCTTTTAAGTTTAGGAGGGTCTATTTTGCATTCACATTTCTAGAATTTCTTATGTACTGTAAATGTTTTTATTTATTGAAAAATAGGATTTTGTATATTTTTTCTTCTGAGCAGGCATAATATCTGATAATATCATTAATATCTGTGGACAGGGAAAGTTCATGATTTTTAAAGAAGTTAGTGTGAGAGCAGTGCAAACTGGAAAGAACTGAAAAGAGTCCAACAATTTATATTTCATTTTCATGTGTACTGCATCTGGTATCATTAATTTTACACAGATCTTGAAGCTAAGTTACTTTTATCTGTAAAGTTGTCTGGTTTTAAGCCACATAGGTATTAAACAGTAATAATTTTGGAAATTTCATTAATCTGCACTTTAAAAATAATTAGGGATTTGTATGTTTGGTCTAAGATTGGAGTATTTTTACAGGATACTTGAGTTTGAACTCTTTCAGAATCGTACAAGACTTTGTGCCGGTGCACTGTGCAGGCACTCTACATACTCTATGGTAATAGTGTTTAGATATTAAGGTATAGATTAACAGAACCAACTGTAACATTAGCTCACAGCTAAGTATGAATCACAAAATCAACTTTTAAAAAATGGTACAGCATAATTTGGATGGTTTATTTGAGGTTTAGTGAAATCTCTTTGTTTTGTTTAAAAAAATATATTTTCTGTTGTGGTTTATATTGTTCTTAAAATTTTGTGAGGGGAATGCAATCAAAAGCAACCAGTAGTGCTGCTGCACTGGTGAAATGTATTGCAGTGTCTATTTTGGGCTGCTTCATAGCTTTTGGTAGGTTATGTCTGTGTGGTTAAAGCAGACATTATCAGAAGTTTGGCCAAACGGGCCCAGAAATATTTTTGATCAGGTTCTGGTATAAGATCACTTCTAGTGTGCTCTTGTTCTTTCTTTGCTTCCACTATGTAAATATTACCTTCATAAAACCAGTGGTCCAGCAGGTCAGTTTGACTATTGTTTGAATAGTAGAAGAAGGAAAAGCCACACCATTTATTTTGTTCTCTTTCTGTTAGTAATTAGGGAAACCTAGAATTTAGTATCTGGTATATGGTGTCCACTTGACATAAGGTGTACATACCTTGACTTTTAAGAATACTTTTGTATTAAAGTGAATCTCAGCATTTTCCCCAATACCTCTGGAATTGCTTGGCTTAAGGAATCTACTTACTGGTGCTGTCATGAATTTTGATGTGTGTGAAGTGGTATTTAAGTTGGGTAATATTATTGGCAGCTTTTTGTAGCATGCTTTGCTGCATGTGATGAAGATGCATACTGGTATATTAATGAGTACTTAATTATCCATACATAGTGATGTTAGTAGAGGAATGGAAATAACTAATTTAACCTCCTACCTAAGAGCCATTAAAAAAAAAAAGGGGAAAGGGCAATAGCAAACACAAAGAACTACTGAGGCCTCTGACAAGCTTGGATTTAACAAGAGTGTCCATGCTTTAGCTAGGCTGATCAAATGCTGAATATCATTGCAAATCTGGGATAACTAGTTTGTTGTCACTGGTACAACATGCTCTTTTTATATTGCTAGGACTTCCAAGTTGTATCTTAGTGTCTTGCGCTGCTGGATATTGAACTGCCTATTTCCCAGTGAACATGGGAGAAATTCTGCTTTTTTTCTGGACACATGGGGGAGTTGTGGGAAGGTATTTTTGAACTATCAGCATCTGAGTGTTTTAGTTGTGTTCTTGCTTTAAATTGAGAAGAACAGTAGCCTTCATAAATATGGCAGCACTCAGCCTCTAGCATTTGTTTGAAGTTTAAAATAAAAACATTATGGTTGAGACAGTGTCTAGTCAAGACAGCTGTCAGATGGTTGTTTCAGAAATGCCTATGGTAATTAAAAATAAATAAAATCAGGTGTTTAGGTTGTTGTTTTGAAATACTGTTGCCCAAAACCCTCAGACTGCAGTTTGTTTATATGTTTAGAGGATCCAAAGGTTCGTTTTTGCAGTATGGCAGAGCCACTGTACTGAGTTACTGCTGTCTGATGGTCCTGCCCCAGCCATGCACTCCCACCTCTCCTCCTGGCATGAGAAGTCAATCCAAAGGAAAAAAAAATCAATCAGTTCCTGCCAGATGTGTAACTGGAGTTGCTTTATTGAGCAAACCCAGGCCTGATGGGGAAGAAGAACTGGGACTTTCACAGGGTAGAGAGGAAGAGGGTCAATAAAAAGCAGACATCTGCTTGCACTGGTGTTGCTGTTCTGTCTGACCGTGCCCTAAACTGAGGCCTGAGTGAAGGGAAATGATCCTGACTTGACTTCTTGATTACATGTTTTTCTTTCACCTAAAACTCACTTGACCAGAAGAGAGGGAATATTTTTTCAGCTGAACCTAGTGCCAGTGCAAGGGAAGAATGGAAACAGTGTAGATGTAAAAGGGCAGGGCCTGCCCTTCTGCTGGCAGTTTTGAAACAACAGCCTGAATAAATTATTTGGAGAAATCCAAGTCAGGAGGTATATGGTAGAATTTCTGGCTTGCTAAATCAGAATGCAGTGTATGTTCTTCAATGTCCCATGTAAAGGGAGTGTTTTGTAAGATAGATAAATTCTATGTAGAAAACAACTTGAGGCAAAAGTTGCTTTGATTATCTTAATTAAAATGATAATAATAATTCTCTACAAGATGTTTATCACATCCTGGCATCTTAAATCTGCAAAGTAGTGATGATGCTGTAATAAGACTTGTCTGGTGAGTTAGCTTGGCTTCTGAGCAATTTCTGATATTCTATCTGTGCTTTTTTTCCACCCCACTAACAAACTTGAGTTGTGCTTGAACTATTTGCATTTGTCATGCAAATCTTAAGCTGAGTGGTTTAATGCAAGCTTCATCTTTTAGAACAGTGCATGCTTGATTTATCCTCTTATGGGAAGTTAACTGTTATTCTCTTTGACAATAATGTGTATAAAATTAATAGATATTTATATTTACATGCATAAACTTTCAGCACTGTTTATTAGTAGTCATTTTTTTTGTGCATGGAGCTATCTTCCATAAAAATTTTATCCAGAATATTCACAGACACTGAGATTAGTCTGAGCAGCCTGTAATTCTTCAGGCCTTCCTCCTTGAAGATGGGGATGACATTTGTCAGGAACTCCCCTCTATAACAGTAACTTTTCAGAAGGGTGATGGAAGCCATGAAATGGGTGTCAGACAGCCCCCTCAGCACTCCTGGAGGCATCCCATCTGATCCCGTGGACTTCTTCATTTCCAGGTGGCTGAAGAATTCCTTTGCTCATTTCATCTGCTGCAGGTGCCGCTTCTCTCCTGCAGACTGGAAGGGTTTGTCTGGGGGGAGAGAAGCTCTTCATGGTTTTCTCTGGGGAAATTACTTACCGGGGAATCACTTAGCACATACCAGCAAGCAATGGTTACATGTATTTGTTCTCCTTGTGCCAGGGAGCTTACAGCTAAAATCACATGGATGATCCAATTTAGCTTTTGCATAATGCTGGTTAGAAGGTGAGAGTACATGTCTCAGACTCCATACCTGTCCAGTGGGATTTGTTTGTTCACAATAACAACAACTGTGGATACTTCACAGCTCTCTGGGGATCCTGAAGAGTTGTGTATCCGCATACACAAAACATCTTTCACGAGGACTGCCACACTGAGACATTTGCCTAAATGCTCTGCTGGATTCTGTTTAAAGTCCTTCCGGGTATTTGGTTCTAAGCATGTGAGAGTAAAGCTTCATTCCTGCAAGGAATTTGTCATAGGAAATGCCACATCTAGTTTAGCAAGTCTTCAGAAGACTATAGTGTCAAGTTCAAACTCCTTCCCCTTGTCAGTCTCTGATGTCAGTACCCTAAAGGGTTTCTGTCTCCTAGCTTAGTGTTTAGGTGAAGTGTAATGTTGTTTTATTCCACCAGATTGCCTGGAAAGGCATCACGCTGCCTTTGTTTAGTTGATGGCAACATGACACATGGAATTTGTACAGCAGTTCCCATAAACTACATTTAGGTATTTATGGCTCGGTGTTTCTTACTGCAGGCTTCCTGATTGTATCCTTAATTGAAAAGATCTTTGTCAGGCAATCTTTGTTAAAAAAACCCAAACCCCGAGTTCTTCATTTACAGAAAATAACAGCAGTAGTTTGTAACAGAGGTTGGGCTCTGGTATGTGTTATCATAATGATTTCTTGGGGTGATTCTTCTAGATTCTGTGATAGACTTCTTCCTTTTTGATGCAGTCTCCTAATTACAGAAACTGGAGCCAGCAGTTCGTCCTGCCTCATGCACCTCAGTCAAGTTTTCTTTCCAGATTAATAAATTTTTGCCTCAGAATCCTCTATAGATTCTTGTGTTACCAAGGTTGAGTTACTTTGTTTTTTATTAAGCTGCCTTTGTGAAGAAGATAATAGGTAGCTGGTTTGATTAGAAGGAGAGTGTGATCAGTTGCAGACTTCGAATGCTGTAGCAATGTTGATAGCTTCTGTAGAATGCAGAGGCTTCTGGAAGTGAAACTGTTTATTTTGAAGCCTTAAAGCCCTTTTTGGAGAAGCTATAATGCTCTAGGTGATATGTAGCTGCTCTGCTTAAGCAAGAAGAGAGCAACAGGAGTGTTTGTGTTAAGTGTTTGCTGTGAGAGTACTTAAAACATAAGGAGTTCTTTATGTTTTGGAGAAAGGGAAAAGAAAGTGGTGTTTCCCTGTGTGATCATACCAAGTGTATTAATTTTTTTTTAAGAAAGATTTTTCCTTAAAACCCTCTCTGCTTTTCCGTAGCAGAGAAAACAGTTATAAAACTTCTAATGTCAGTGGTCTTTGCTGTCTTGTCACAGTAATTAGCACTTAAAAACTATTCTTTGTGACTCAGTTAAATGCTGTCTCTCATCTTTTCACGTGGTCATGAGACCTGGATCGAGTGCCAAGTGTTACTGGGTCTTCAGTAAGTTGTCACACTTCAAAATTTTTTTTCTGGGTGCCTGAAGCTGTTCAAAGCCTTATCTTTCAGTACTGAGAAGAAAAACGGTCTGTAACAATTTATGGAGTACATTGTTAAAAGCTTCTTACCCCAGAAAATTTAAAGATTATTCTGAAGCACAGAAATTTACACATTCTCTGCAGTGTACTTACTCTCTAGTTTTGATTAAGTTCTTGAAGTGAGTTATTAATATTGTATTCTAGATTCAGGTTCTTTTAACAATTAAAATTTTTAAGTTTTAGCCTATCTCAGTTAATTTTAAAGGTTATTTTCTTTAGTGTTGACACTTCTGGGTCATACACCTGGAATTGGATAGCATGTATCTGTAGTCAGGCACATGTATCTTGTGCGTGGTCTCAGGCCAATCTGGTTTGGTTTATAGAAGTTCTTGGGTTATAGGAGGTGTTATGGTTCATTTTGGAATGATTATGTTGAAATGATGAGAGAAACAACAGATACAGACAACATCCTGCATCCTCAGAACTCCTGTTAGTTACTGAAACTTTGTAGTGCTCCTGTGTCTTACTGGGATTAGAATTAAAGTAGACTTTCTCAAACCACACATTTTAAACATTTTAAGACTCTTTTCTTTCTGCAAAGCTGAATGAGAATGGACATGTATTTTGAGACTAAGAGTGAGAGGAAATTAGAATGAAGTTTTTTTATTAGCCTGTATTTGCAGGTAACAATGAAGAGTCAACATTTGCAGAAGCCTACAGTATTGTGAGGAAATTCAAATGTGATTTCTCTGCAGTACAGCATTAATTGAAGTTTAAACAGATACAGCAATATCATCTTGTGCACATGGCTGATAAATGCAAGCAATGCATTTGGAAGTATTAGTTTATTTGGTCATCCTTTTAGCTATCTGAAGAAAAATATCACATGTAGTCCCTGAGAATTCACATTTTGGTTGGTCTGAAGTTAAATTGATGATGAGATACTAATTTTTCTTCTTGCATAATTCAGAGTTCTGTTTTTCTCCACAAGTTGTAGTTTGGGGTTTTTTTAGTGATTATTGTCTCTTTCTGCATCAGGATAGGAGGGTCAAAATCTTCACCATTTTCTGCCATGAACTCATATTAACATGAGTCATAAATATTACCCTAGAAGGAATTGTGCAAAATAGACTGAACTGAATCTGTATCTCTGGAGACACATTTTAATAAAACTTTTCCATGTGGTAGAACATTCCATGTGATACAAAATGTGTTGCTAGATGGCATGATTTGCTTTTAATTTCCCTGGATATTTCATATATAGAATACAAACATTCTGAGTAGATACCGTGGTGTCATGACTGCAGAGTGAAGCTGGAAGCACAATTTCAGGGAACCTGAAAAAGGATAATCAGCTGTTGCACTTATTTTGAATCAGGAGTGCCTTTCTGAAACATCTCTCAAGCATTCCTGTTGACAGTGATGTAGTTTGTATTGTGGGGTGGTTTTGGAGTAAATGAACTATTCTTGTTTTGATTGAAGTTCAAGTGGAAGATGCTTTCCAAGGTCCATCTGATACATTTGTAGCTTGTGTGTGTGGTGTCTGTGGGACTGGAATAGAATGAATTTGATGTGTACAAAGGAAAAAATAAGTTAAAATGGATATAATGTGGAATTTGGGTCCTTGTTACTAACTGCTTTGCCATGCCTGGTAGTATGGCTATAACCTTGTCTCTGTTTTTCAGCCCAATATGGAAATCCTCTAAATAAGTACATTAGACACTATGAAGGACTGTCCTACGATGTGGATTTGTTACACCAAAAACACCAGCGTGCCAAAAGAGCAGTGTCGCATGAAGAGCAGTTCTTGCGCCTTGATTTTCATGCTCACGGAAGGTTAGTGATATTCTAAAGGTATTTGCTTTAAATATTTTATTCATGTGTGTTTTAATTGTAGTGAAATGTAAAGGATTAAATACAACCACCAGAGGAGCATTAGCTAGAATACACTACATTCCACTGTTTACAGTTTCTATGAAGTATTTTCTCTCATGTCCAGTTGAGGTATGAAATTGTTACTTGCAAGCACTTCTTCAAACATATGATGGTAACTATTAATAAACTTTGAGGCTTAAATAATGGAATCATACTCGAAACAAAATGGTAGTTGATTATGAGCTTATAATGCATTTTTGTGTTGCATATAGGTTTGTTTGGTTTTTTCTTTGTAGTTTTGGTTTTTTTTCAAGAATTGTGCCAAACTGCATGAGGAGATTTGAGACAAAGTAATATTTCAGATTGCATACAAAACTGCAAAATAGGCCAAAAAATGTTCTGTTTTGTGTGTATTGGTGTTGTCTGATTTTTTGTGCTATTGTGAAATACAGAAATTATTTGACATGGGGAAAGATGGTTACTGTTACAAGACATGCTTTGCCTTGCATTTAACACATAAGATCCAAAACAGAAGTTAGGTATTCAGTGTGACCAACTGAAGTATAATTTGTAGGTTTTCACTTAGGAAGATCTCACTGCAATTTAGAATTGCCTGCTTTTTGTATGACCTAGGAGAAACAGGAAGAAAGTTAAAGTATTTGTACCTGTACCTTAGTTTCTATGACTCCCTCATTTGAAGCACCATTCTCTTAATATATTTCAGAAATGTGTAATGCCCTTGTATTTCTTGTTATTTCAGTTACAATTTAAGTACTTGGAACCTGATAAACAATTGTTAGACATACACAGATAAAAAAGAAGTTTAACAAAAAAAATGTAAACCCAAGTCTCCTGAATCTGTTTGGGATATTGTTTTGTTTTTGTGCCAGGTTGTCATTTCTTCAGGGAATGAAGTGTTGTTCCTGGTGGTTTATGATGTAAAGACTGAATATCAGTGCATGTTCCCAGGTCATCATTAGGGTTGTACTTCTAAATACAATACTAATTCTAAATGCTTTAGAACTACAACCCAAATCCTGAATTTGAAGTTCTGTCCTTAAAACCATATTTTCAAGTGTGCTTTTTAGTCCAAGGAAATTAGTTGTTTAAAGAAGAGTCATAGTGCTGCTGTCTCTGCTGTCACTGGCAGTCTCTAGTTTTCCCTATTAAATTGTTCCAATAAACAAGACTGCATAGTAGAATGCTTCAGAGGTTCCTCACAGTGTAAAGCTCTCTACTTTTAAATCTCCAGCAAGATTTCCAGACAGTGAAGTTGAGTCTAATGCTGCCACTTCTTAGCTGCAGGCTGGTGGATAATTTAGACTTACTGAAGTGTGCACTGCTGCAGAGAGAAACAGGCCTGAGCACATTCCCAGCATCATCCTTGTGCTAACACTGCTAGTGTTAAAGCCATGCAAGGAATAGCATCTGTCTAAAAATTATTTGGAAAAAAAAATCAGTGTGATTTGTAGGTGTGATAGAAGAAGGATGAGACCATTCTTTATGGGAGCAGGCCACATTTCAGGCCACTTGAGCAGGTTCATCTTGTCATTAGTAAAGATCCCATAATAATCTCTTCTGTAAGAGAGCTGCTAGCTTAGCCTCTGAGCTCTCTTTGTGGTGTGAGGGTGGGTTGAAAATCCTTATCCTGTAAAAATGGTAGTTGCACGTAGGATAATGACGTCTAAAAAAAATTTCCTCTCTTACTTCACAGAGAAAGACCAGACTTTAAGTCAATCAGGTTTATAAATATTTTGATAACACCTACTGTTAATCATGAAGAAAAATGTTGGTGTTTATATGTGGAATTGATCCCTAATCCCTATGTTTTGAGGCACAAATCCATCATTAACTGAGGAGGCTGATTGGAAACTGACTGTAAGGTCAAACTGGTCCATAATTTAGGATTTTGGTAGTTTCCTGTGGCACATCTAACACTTCCTGACAAAGAGAGGGTAGTTGACAGGATGTAAATTTAGTCCAAAGCTCCTGTTAATCATTTTGGATGTTTTCTTACAAAATATTTTCATTTTGCTTTAAATATGAATTAGGAAGGATCAAGTGAATTGGGGTTTGCTTCACAAAGTTTGTTTGTTTGCTTTGAAGGTGTGTAGCAGTTTGAGAAGCTGTATAAATAGGATTGGCTTTTTGCAGTTGCAGCTGGTTTATTGTGAATAACTAAGTGATTTATGTCATCACTGGGAAGGACAAAAGTAAAAACTTTCTATCAAGTATTTGAGTTAGTTTGTGTGAGGGTAGGGAATAAAGCTTTTGTAAAACACTTGAACTATTTAGATGTAGCCCGTGGACTTTTAAAGTGCTGTGAAAGGTGGTGAAACTTAAAGGCATTCAGTCAGTAAGAGAGCTGAGATTCTGAAAATTTGTACCTGATCTTTTTTGAATGGCCTTTTACCAGATGGTCCCTTAGGGTTTGTCCAGGTGTGGTGGTTTATTGGCACACAGCTGTCCAACTTGCATCCCTTTAATCTAATAAATATAGTAAGCAACTTCTACTTATGAGGATTGAAATGACAGTCTTGTATTTTGATTTGGATTCTGATGAAATGGCTGCGTTTTGTAGCCAGGAAACAATGGAAAAGCTGTCCTAATATTTACTGCTGTTCTCTGCTGGCAGCAGCCAGTGAAGCTGGGCCACAGCAGTTCTTAGGCTGTGTCTCTGTGACCAGTTGGAACTTCTAAACTTAATCTTTCGGTGTGTGCCAAAGGAAGCACCTGCTGCTCACGTGGCCAGTCAAGATGGGAAAATGCTTTGGCTGCTTATTTTCAGTGAGGTTAATTGGTTCTTCTGTTCAGTGTAGAGGCAAATTTGCTGTAAGAAGAGAGAGTGCAGAACTAAGCAGCAGTGGTGAGAGGGAGGATGGAGTACCAGCCTTTTCAGTGGCAGTGCTGACATATGCCAGATAAGCATTCATCAAACTTACAGTTTCATTGTCCAGAAAACGGCTGGCAGCTACCAGTATTTTAGGATTGTGTAAGTAGCATCTGTTCTTTTCAGTAGGCTGTTTGGATTTAAGAACTGTATCTCATAGTACCCTTCTGTTGAAAAAGAAAAAAATAAAAACACAGTTTAAATATTACATCTTTATAGCAAGGTAAAGGGACCATTTAACTATGGGCTAATAGTTTAATAATGAAATAGATACTGAAATGATGGAATTAAGCCCAAAGCTATGTTTTTTCACACCAAACTTGGTAATTCTGCAAATGAATTTATAGTATACCATCACTGAGAAACCTTCTCTGTTTAACTTTCATCTGAAAGTTAGATGCCACACAATATACTGCTCAGAATAGAAATTTTTCAAAATTTTGTTGTTTGGTAATATAAAATACAGCTTGTTATGGTAAATGCAGTGAACTAGACTGAGCCTGCCACACTATTCAATGCTGAAATACTAACTTGGTAGGATAATTAAAATAGCTGAAACTTAGCTACAAATCCTTGTTAATTCTTTTTAATAATAAACGGTGTATTAGATTAATTGGCATTATTGCTTCCCCAGTGGTGCAGAATGTGCTTATTTCTATAACTCTTCATCTTGGAAGGAATATGAAGGTTTGAAATGATCCTGGTTGTGTATCAGAGCTCTTCCAACTTTCAGTTCATATTGAGTGTTCTAGTGTGAGTTAATTTAAGGTGCCCTTTGAGATTAGGGAAGGCTCACACAATGCACAGTATTAATACCAGGAACTTGGTTAATACAAAACAGTTTTTGAACTGACCCCACAGCCCTTCTCCCTAAAAAGCAAAACATAGCACAGACACACTCCCCAAAATACTTGGATTGATTCAAAGAAGAACAATGCCTTTGGCATTGGCTTGAGATACAGTGAAGCATTTTAAATAGAGTAACTTCCTTTTGCATGTCAAGGTAATGTCAGGAGCTTCAGAAAGGAAGTTGGGACATCACTTAAACTGACATTGGATTTTATACACAGATTTCACCTGATCACAAAATGTGCACTTGCACTTGTTCACTAACTGGACACATGTCTTCCCTTGCAGAGAAACTGGAAAGTTTTCTTCCCTTTTTCAGTATAAACATTTGCAATATATTAATCATAGAATATCTTGACCTGAATTCTTATCCACTGTAGAATGTCAGAAATGTGCTGAATACTTCATAGTGAATTTGAGGACAGAGCTTAAAAAACATTGATGATATTCTAACTGTACTTCTTTACCTAGTGACGAAACTGGGAATTCCTGAGATGCTGATGCATTCAGAAGGGAAAAAGTATGTTGGTGTATTGTTTAACTCTATTTTCAGTCAACTTTTTATTTAATACATTACTAGTAACTTGTGCTTTCTAATTCCTTGCTTGATCCTGTTAATTGTCCATCTACACCCACTTTCACTACTCCTAGATTAGTTGATGGCTTGCTTGGGAAAGGTGCCCACACAACTTGAGTGAACAGTTGAATTTTCAAGTGGCACTTGAACACATGATAGCACCTGCTTATTATTAAATTAAAGATATGTTGAGAATTTCTTTCAGATATTTTATGGTTTTCTGTAGATTTTACCTAAAATTTTATTTTTTGAGAAATAATGTAAGTTGTTCAGACATGTTTGTAGGAATCTATGGTGTGTACATGGTCCTTACAGGAAAAACTATGGACCACAAAATTTCAATTCTTAATTAAGTCTGAGGGGTTTTTTTAAATTCTTGATTCTGTAGTAATCTGTAATCCTTCATATTGCCCTCATTATTCAGAGCTGGTAGATGTGTTTAAACAAGATAATTGTTGGCCATATTTGAGTAGGTTATGAAAACAAAGGCAGATACCTGCAGAGAAGTAATACTTGATAAGCTGAATTTTAAGAAAGTGGCGTTCTGAGCATGCTGCCATGCTGAGATGGACTGAAGTAACTGAGCTAGTTACTCTTGCGTTAAAGAGGACTTCATATTGTCAACTTAAGGTTTTTATTGCACTAGATGTTCTTTTTATGGCATTTAATTTAAGTACTTTTTAAATTGTGCATACATCACAGTGCTCAATTCATGAAATGGGTTTGTCTTCTATGTTCTTGTGAGCTTGTCAGAGCAAAAAGCAGATTCAGTATTACTGGACTAATCTGAAGATCTGTGTTGTGTCTTTTTCAGTTCCATGTGCACTTAAACACACCCCTAAACAGCTGAGCTTCTTAAGTAGGATGGTTTAGCAGTCATCAAATAGAACCTACACATTGGCTTTGTGAGAATTTTACTGAGTGGAGTTTTTTACAAGATTCACTTACTGCAACTCATTTTAGGCTGTTGTAAATTTGAAAAAAAAAAAAAAAAGGTCTTTAGTTTTTACTGAGTCTTTTGAGTATTATTCACTGCTCTGTGGCAATTCTCCAGTCATTCCTTATCTATTGTGCCTTTTAAATTGTAAACCTTGACAGGTATCTTGTCAGACAAGATGCTTGTGAATCAGGTGTGACTTCCTACACCTGTTTTGCCAAAAAACCAAAACCAAACCCACCTTATGCTGATGCGTGTAGGTAAAGCAGTTTTGTCTTGCAGAGAATTGGGAAGCAGTGTCCTGAGCTCTTACACATTTTTTAACTGACATGAAGTTAAAAAATTTGAGAGGCTGAATCTATGGGTTACATGTTTTGCATTTTTTTGACTTTAAATACAGTTAGCTGGATTATGTGTAGCCGTCAGGGAAAAAGGCATTTGATGTTTGACTTGGTTTTGTCTGGGAGACACCTGCTACAATGGTGTTGAACTGGTGGGACAGCCCAGCCAGTGCAGTTTCCACTGTTCTGCTTAAATTGGTATTAATGGTTTACAGCTCTACTCCCTGGCCAGCAAACTTTAGTAGACATAGTAGACATAGCCATAGCTCTGTGCTCATATTATCAGCTAGTGGATTTATCTTCTATGTCTTTTCTTGTTTAACTAAGAAAGTTTCTTTCCTAACTACTTTCATAGTTTGAATTCATGCAGTAACTTTGCTTGTGATTTTATTCTATCACGTCTTTACCTGTTTTCTGGTTTTTTGGCATCTTGTTTTTGTTAGAACATGGCATTGCATACAACTAGTCAACTTTATGTAAATACAAATGGGAAGGTTATTTTTGCTAAACAGGAAACCAGGTAGTCAACTCTATACTGAACTTCCCAAAGAAGTTTTACTGAAAGGGAGAACAAAGTCAACCTTGAGTAAAGGCTTTTCTCTTTCAAATCTGTACACTGTCTTCTTCAGGACAGAGATACATTCTTAGAGTGTAAATTAGCCGACATGTGGCTTCTTGTAATCCTACTTGGATGGTTTCTGTTATCTGAGCTAGCTTGTGTTTGAAGCTATGTATATCAAGAATAATCAATGGCAATTGGAATGGAGGCTGCATCCTCATTGTAGTGTTCTAGAATACCAAGTTTAGCAAGTCTGACTTCTGAAGGTCAGGAAGGACATCTGAATAGCCACAAGTGTTATCATAGAGGTGTTAATGGAAAGCAAATATTAGTTGCAAGCATTCTAGCTGGGATGGCTGAGTGTTGAAATACTGTGGAGATTGGAATTTACATAAGTATGTACTAGGGGATGATTGTGTGTGCATCTAGGTGGATCAAAGAGAGGTGATGAACCTGGAGACTGTATCATGTGCTGCTTCAAAGATAAGTTTTCTTTAGTGTAAGTAACAGGACTGTGGGAATTATCAGTTAAATGATCAAGTATATTATATGGGTTTAATAGTAAGTTAAAACAATGAAAAAAAATTGTGATGGTTCTGTAGAATTGTGGGTAGTAAAATCCAGTATTAGGTTGCTAAGCTGCCTTCTATTTACTATAGTTCAGAGCTGGAATGAGTCTGACAGTCTTGTGGGAACTGTGTAGATTGTGGAATGCCTCATGGAAGCAGTTAGAAAGAAGAGCTCAAGTTATTATCCCCATCCATTTATAGAACTCGCTTCCATTTCTCCAAGAAGAGAGTCTTTCAGTTCTTAGGCAGGAAAAGTAAGGATAAAAGACTTGCACCTCAAGCAGAACAGTATTTTCTAGATGCTGACTTGTGAGGAGGCTGATGGAGCCATGGCTGTGAGGATTTTTCTGATTCCTACTGGGAAGAAAATACTGTGAACCTAAAAATGGACTCTCCTTGTACTGAATTCATATTACATATTGCTGCCAACTCATTCCCTTCAGTTTCCTTTCCCCAGCCACTTCTTTCAGCTGTGGAGTAACTCCTCCAGCTCCACATTCCCCTTTCTCTTTTCTCCACAATCTCCTCTGGTCATTTAATGATTCTGTGAGCTTGTCACCAGTAACAGCAATTTGACTGAGGAAAGGCAGAAAGGGGAAAGCACCAAGTGCCCTTTTTGTATGCCAGATAACAGCTTTTTCTGCAGTTTTGTGGAAGTCTGCAGACCTGGTATGAGTGACCCAATATATTGGACATTGCATCATGGTGAAATCTTAGAAGGTAACTGGAATTGAAAGGAGATGGAATAATAGATTTGGCATTAACTCTTGCATGTAAGCCTTTATATACCCTTTGCCAAATGTTGTCAGTATATAAACATGTCTTGTTTTCTGGTTTCTTTCAAGTATTTGCTCTGATTAGAGTGTAGGATCAACATAACTTGAGTCCATGGGAAAGTACTGTGTCTTAGCTTAGTGTGGTGCTCTCAACTATAATTTTTCTTTAATTATGACTGAATTGCTGTGTTACTTGCAAATTGGACATAGTCTCCCTGAGGTAAGCTAAAGAGAAATAAAAATCTACCTCTTGATAGTCTTTTGGGTACTGCCATTAATATATAACACGTAGTTTATTATCAAAGCAGATTATGTAATTTTATATGTGTCTAGATTAAAGGTTTTACCAAAATTCTGCCTACAGCCAGATGGGCAACCATATTGTATCTGAGTAGTGTTCTCTTACCATATCAGTTTTCAGATCTGTGGAAGACAGAAGCAGTAACAAATATTCTAGAGATCACTACTGCTAGGAAGTGTCTTCTGTGGGACAGAAAGTATGTAAATAAAATATGCATTTTTCTGAAATCAGTCTTCTGCCTGGTGCGTTGCTAGACTAAGGAATAACGTAGTTTGCACTGAGAATTTGGTGCATGCTGTAGAAATTGTAATTGCCAAAAGGCTTATTTGAAGCTTTTTCTTTCCTCCTTTATGGCTAGTTTAGAAACCATATTCAGTAACGATATAGACAGATTTGTTTAACTTCCCTGGAGTCTCCTGTCCTCAAAAGAATCATGAAGTTATTGGATTTAAGCCAGAGTAGAATTTATGTTTGAAGTTTGGTGATGTGCTGCAGTTGTTGATTATTGGAAGTAGAGATGAACAGATGCTCCACCACCCTCCCAAGCCCCTTTCCTCTCCACAGTCCCAAGGTGTCTCTTCCCTCCTTTGGTGCGGGAGAAATAAAAGAATATTTGTCAATTTTTCATCATTAAGAAGGTGAAGAGGCCAGACAGATAATCCTGTTCTCCTCAAGTGTGTTTGAATGACTAAGAAAGGACTGGTTTAAAAATAGCTGAGAGATGGTCAGGTTATCTAATAGTTTAAGTTAAGAAATCAAATAGAGAACTGTTAGTGTGAAGCACAGTGGAGTTTTTTTTGTATTTGAAATAATTCTCTAATCCTGCAAATAGAGCTAATTTTTTTAAAAGATAGATAATCGGCAATGTGGGTTAGAATCTATAGTGTTTATTATGTAGCAATGTGGAAAGCCTAGGGCTCATCCATCCCTGGTGGTTTTGGGGTTATATTAATCTAAACTTGGTAAATTACAGCTTTCAGGCTGAGATCAGGTCCTGGGTTTTTTCCCCACTGCTGATACATATGGGAGTTAATACATCAGAAGTCCTGCATTCTCTTTCACTGGTAACTTCAAAGCCATATATTTTATTATATATTGCTGATGCAATTGAGTGTTAGAGACAACTTCTCCACAGTTTATTTGAAACACAGGTGAAATACAACCAGAAAAATGTGATTTTAAAGAAATGGTGCATACACTTCTGAAAGAAAAATGCTGTACAGAGCGAGCATTTTCTTCCAAATAACTTTCTTTCATGAGAAAAGGTAACAAACCTTCTGTTAAATACTAGAGAAGGGAAGAGAGATTCTAATGGGTCCAGCATCTATTGCCATTTAACTTAAGTTCAAATGCACTGAGGGTCTGATCCATCCTCAAGTGGGACAACTCTGTCACAGAAAAAGCTCAGCTTAAAATGGAGCTCACATCTGTGTAACACCCTGAACAGTGTATTACATTCAAAGCAAGTATAACTTTTTCAGGTGCTTAAATGAAGTTTGCCATATTCTCATCAGTGTTGGTCTTAATTTCTTTCTACCTGTTCATTTTTAACTTCTGGCCAGGAGAGCCACATAAGTGGCTTCAAGTCTCCACACTGCCCACTACCCCACCCTTGAAAAATTTGTTGGGTAATTTTGTAGCCTTGAGTCCTACCATATGTCTCTGGGTTGCTTGTTCATGTTATTTCTTCTTCCTCATGAACCTCTGGGTTACCAAAG
This sequence comes from Parus major, assembly GCF_001522545.3. Taxonomy (NCBI): domain Eukaryota; kingdom Metazoa; phylum Chordata; class Aves; order Passeriformes; family Paridae; genus Parus; species Parus major. Next base: position 6,300,845 of record NC_031779.1, read on the forward strand.
GACTGTTGTGGCAGAGGTAATAAAATGACAAACTTGAAGAACAATAATTCTCATTTCTTGTTTCAGTGATGCCAGTATCTGGGTGCACAGTGAACTGTTCCTTCCTTTGTAACAGGAGGATCTTCTTCATAAAATACATCTATACTGGAGCTGTGGTGGGAGCACTGCTGGCTTGGCACAAAGCCTGAGTCCCAGGGAATTGCTGAAGTTTAACCTTCCCCATCTACCAGCTGCATCTCAGAGTTTCATAACCTCATAGCCAGATACCTGTGACACATTGCCAGAGGAGGGGACTTGCTTTGAAGCTTTATTAATACTGTGGCAGTAATAGTAAATATAGTTTGATTGTGAAATGCTATTTGCATTACTGAATAGTCAAGATGAGTCACTGCAGCCCTTCCCAGGTTTTAAGTGCAGGCATGGCTTTTTTTTGATCTTGAAGTTTGCATCTTAATGTACATCTTAATGTTTCAAAATACTTATAGCTATGGTGTCATACTTAACGTGCAGGTGGAGACTGAAGATGCAGTTTGTGTATGCTTCAGCTCATTAGTGAAAAGTAACTAGATTTAATCAACTTTACACTGTGGCTCTTAATTGCCTGGGTTATTTTATTGGTAGCCTCCTCACTTTCACTGTGAACGTCAGCTCTGCGGATCATGGTTTTTAGATGAAGACTCAAACCCAGATGTACTCAACTTACCAAGAGTTACATTTTGTGTAACAAATTTGTGACATAACTATAATATTCCTTCAATTTCATCATTGTGCTGAGAAAGAAAAATACAGGAAGAAAATCAAGTCTAAAATTGGAATGGCTGAAGTTTCAAGAACTTCATGATCTTTATTTGCACAAATGTTTATACAAAATTTAAGAGAATACCAAATAAAATTCTGAAGCAAGCTAATGGTTGTCACAGGTATGAATTCATATAATGTCAGGTATTTTAAAACACTTCAGTTATGTTGCTTGCTTCTAGGAAATTCCTGTTGTCATACAAGGAAGCTGTTTCATATAAAGTTTGGCAGTAGGATTTGCATTAAAGTACATCATATTGCAAATGAACCCAGTGATTTAATGAATAGATCTGTTTACATAGTTGTTCATGTGACTCCACCAATTTGAGTATTTTTATTAGATGTTGTTTCCCATCTTATTTTTTGAGTTTCAGTTGAAACACTGATGAACTCACCTACATTTAATTTACCTTATTTAAATTTTAAGTGTCATCACTGAAAGTAAAATCAGTGAAAGCTGTTTTTATCTGTTCTGCTTCACAGTGCTATGAAGTGAAATAGTTGCATTTTTCCTAAACTACCCAAGTGCCTTCTGAAGAACTGGGAACAAGTGTATAGTCCAAGTCAACATTTTAGAATTATGTGTTTAAGTCTAATGTGTTTTCTGGTTTAAATCTTGTAATTTTAGCTATTTATATCAAAAACATCTAAAGAATTTTGCTTTAAAAGTCCTTCTAGGCTCTGGTCTAATTCTTGTTCAGTAAGCACATTTTCTACAGATAAGTTTTACAAGGTCTGCAAATTGATTGCACAAAAATGTTGTTTTGCAGTACTTTATTTAGTGCTCATGTAGCTGAAGCTCAAAGCCAATTTACTGTCTTGTTTTATTCATTTTAGACAATTCAACCTTCGAATGAAGAGAGATACATCTCTTTTTAGTGATGACTTTAAAGTAGAAATATCGAACCAAGTAATTGATTATGATACCTCCCATATTTACACTGGACACATTTATGGTAAGTATAACACTTTAAAATGGATGAAAGTAGAGCAATTTTAAACAGGAATTTTCTAATAGTGCATGGAGAAAATTAGTGTCTGTATGATTAGATTATTGTTAAACTTTAATAATGCATCTAACACATTTAAACTCCCATCTGCTTTTATATGAGTCACACTTAAATGAGTATGTAATATCTAGTATCTAAATGTAATAATTCTTATACCCATAAAACTTGAATTTCAAATCTGTTTATAAACATACTCTTCATAGAAGTCTGATACATTTAGAAAAAAAGAGAAAAATTGTATGCATTGAAGAAAAAAGAAATCGGGTACCATTCTTAGTTGAAAGCAATAAAAGCAATATAGAGTTACCATCATTAAGGGTAATATACCTGATTTTAGAAAATACAAAAGATAAAATTGATTAAAAATGAAGAAGTATTACAGAATTAAAAGCAGATGGAAGGTAGAAATGGATTAAGATTTACTCTGCCCCTTTTTATGTTTGTTCTGTTTTCCTGATGGTCTTTCTAAGCCATGTTCTGCACTCTTGAAGTGAGCATTTTGAACTTTGAAAAGTAATAAACACAGGGCTTCATATGCATCTAGGTAGACCAGTTACTTTGAGTAGGTCAGGAGGCTTTTTGAGAGTGTGATTCTGAAGTTTCCTCAGTGGAGGAGCATATAAACATTCTTGTAGCAGAGTAATCTTCATCCTTTATATGAGAAAGGCTGTTGGGATGCTGCATGTTGTAGCAGTCAGTGATTAAACTTTGACAGTTGTACTTTTCCTGATTGTGACTGCTTCAATTACAAATTCACTCCATGCCAGGTTTCAACCTAGCTACAATTTTAAGAGCATTATGCTTGAAGAGAAAAATGGATGTCTTGAATGTAGGGAAGTCTTTCTTTGAAAGCTTTCCTGTATATGCGCCAATTTTATTATTTATTATTTCTAATTGTATGAATGGATGTATAAGGACAGGATTTGATTATAGAATTACATGCTGTGTATGTATCAGCTTTAAAATACAGAGTTGAATTCTTCATTATATACTTTTTAAACATTTCATATATGCACCTGATTGGGAAGCTGCTGAACTTAGTGACTGTGATTTTGCTGTAACTGTTTGTCTGAGTGATGAATAATCTTAGTCTTAAAAAGGATTTTTGAAGGGTATAAAACAACCAAATGCACTTTGTCCCTTAACAGGTGAGCAGGGAAGTTTTACTCATGGATCTGTTATTGATGGAAAATTTGAAGGATTCATCCAAACTCACAGTGGCACCTTTTATATTGAACCAGCAGAGAGATACATAAAGGACAGAAACCTACCATTCCACTCTGTCATTTATCATGAAGATGATATCAGTGAGTACTTCCATTTCGTGCTGTAGATGAAATATTTTTTTTATTAAATGTCAAGACCTGTATGCCATTTGTGAGCATCAAATGAGACTTTGGCTTGTGTATGACACTGCTAATTGTGCTGTCCTCAAATGATTTATATAGAGTTATGGTGTGAGAGAGATTTATGGCAAACCAAAGTCAGTCTTTAATTCTGCCATTTTAAGAAATCCTTAGCAGTCAGGCTTAAGTGTGCAAAGCAGTACATTTCCTACCCAATGAATACATGTTTCTTTGAAAAATACATTTTTAAAAAGTTTTATACTGATTGCTCTTCCATGTGATCTGGTAAATAAAAGAGAAGAGTCCAGGTCACTAAATGATTACTTATATCTCATGATGGTGACATCTGTGTGAAATAAAAGCTTTGTCTGCATGTGTCTCTCACATGTGCCTTCAGAGAGCTCCTAAGAAGAGGCGGTGGCACCCAGTATGTCCCATTTTACACAACAGCTGGTGGAAGTGTACAGAGAATTGAAATTTGACATGTGTATCCCCAGAAATCTAGCTTCAGTTGCAAATGCTTGGAAGGATAAAAAAGTACCATGAAATACTTCTACATCTTCAGAACTGATGCACCAGAGTTCTCCTGCAGTTTGCCTGCATATTTATGTATGATCTGTCTTCAGATGCAATACAAATAAGTTTTGTTTGATGCTTAAGTTCTATTGAACCTCAAAAGTACTGCAACAAAATTGTGATTCCAAGTTTGAATCCTTCAAGGATCAAGGAAGTATCAAAGGTAGATGTTTGCAGCGTCAGATTAAGACTAACTTTAGGTTATTGAAGCTAACGAAGTGTCTTTACAACTAACTTCAGGATGTCGGTCTTGCTTAAAAATCAATTTAAACCATAACTTCATTTAAAAACATGTCCCATCAGGCCACTGTGCAAGCCCTAGGAGACTTGAGTTTGAAATCTCATTTGGAATTGGATGAGGAGGCTTGGATTAGATCACTAGAAATTACTTGAACCAGTCTGATAATGATATCTGTGTAAGTCATTTTCAAAGTATGTCATAATGAGACTGCATTGTGAAAAGAAGTGTCAAAGAATAGGAAGTTAGATGAGGAAAATTTCTGACTGTGATTTGGTTTTGTATATTATAATTTTTCTTGGTGCTGTAAGCCAGTGAAAAAAACAGGGTTATTGCATATTGCTCTCCTTGATTACTTCTCTTGTGTGAATGCAGTGAAGAGAAATGATCTCTCTCCATTAAAAACTCAGCAAATTTGGGTGGGTTTTATGTATTTTACTTTCAGTGGCAGTATATGTGCTGTCTCTGAGTATATTAAAATTGCTGTGAGCTACAAAATACATTTGTCCTTCCTGTTATCTCATTCTGTAAGTATGATTACTAACCCAAAAGCAAATAGAATTTCCATAATGTTAAAGAGCTTGTGAACAAAAGCATTTACTGGATATGTGAACAGTATTTGTTTTCTAAGTGTATATTTTCCTGGTGCTTACAAGATCCATACTTGAGAATAATTCTATGGGATAATATTCTGTGGTTTTGATTCTTAAAGAGAAGCTGCAGCATGAGCTTTGTTTTCATCTCTACAGAGCATTGCCGGTCAGTTCAGCAGGGGGGAGTCAGTTCAAAGGGGAGAAGACAGTTTTCCCTGTTAGCTGCAGTTGGAGTATTAATGGCTTTGCTGCTGTAGCAGGAGAGTAGTGTGAGAAAAGTAATAAAAAAGTTTCAAAAGTTTGGCAAGGAACTGTGAGATACGTATTTCATAACATTTCTGTGAATAATTCACAAATACTTCTAAGTTTTGTGTTGCGTCTTAGAGGTCTCACTGAACAGTTTAGTTCACTGCTTGATAGTGGGAATGTTGAACTTCCACTTATGTAGGACTTTGTGTAAATAAGTCACTGTCAGCTTTTTAAAGGGATTTATTAACTAACCCTGTTGTTGAAAAGAGGGGGAGGAGGAAAGTAAGAGACATAAGGCAGTGATGTGCCCAGTTTCCAAAGGCTGAGACAAGAAGATTTGTCTCATGTCCCAGTTCCTTATGCTGTAAATAGTGAGTGACTAAAAATACTCTTCACTGTTATTGAATACTGACAGAAATAGAACTGTGCCTTAAAGAAGCAGATAAATTGATTTTATGAGAGTTACTATTGCTGTTTTGTAGGAGTGATCTCTGTTGGAAGTGGAAATGGATCGCTTTGGGAAGAGGAAGAAGTAATGTTGAAATTGGTTTTTACTAATGTCTTATTAAAGTGAATGGGAGCAGGGTATATTGGGGTGTTTTTAATTATTCAGGTATTGGCATGTTGGCTTACATAGTTTTTCCTCTTGAATCTAGTGCATCAAAACTGTAAGTTTGAAACAAAATCAGATTGTCAGAGGGGATGGTCTAAATTTATTCCAGTGAGCCACATTAAAGCAGCAGTACAGTATAGCTTCCAAATCACCAAGTGAGTGAACATTGCTGCTTGCTCAGCAGGGTTGAAAATAGCCCATCCTGGAGCAAAGTCTAAGCAGCACTATTTAAAAACACATCACTCCTGTTGGTTGCTGCCAGTGCAGTCTGATGTGCCTGTGTTCTGATTGTATAGTGTCACTTCAGTCATTGGCATCATAGATGCCTCTAGGATTTCTGTTGTCTGAAATATCTGGAGTATACAACTGCTTCTGTCTCTTTCTGAAGAGTGCTTTTGAAGCTAAATTATTTTTGTCATTCATGAGACCTATTTTTGCATTAAATTGCAGCTCCAAAAAAACCCCAGCAACTCAAAAAAGCTAAGTTTTGTAGTAGATTTGCTGTTAATTTGTTGTTACTGCTCTAATCTAAAGCTAGCTCTCATGAAATCGAGTCAAACCACTACTATCTTATGTAGGACAAAAGCAACAAAAATGATCACATTTCTATCTCTGGAGAGACTGAGGTAAAAAGTCATCTTTGCTTTAATTTGGGTATTTTTTTGGTCACCCATGTTTCAGCCTTTTGAAACAATATGCTTTTTAGAGCTTTTCAGAAACCACAATGCAACATATGATTAGCATCTCAATGAGTTCTTTTTCAGTGGTTAAACAAAAGTTGTTTTGTAAATGGGGATTATATTGTCAACTTTATAAGGCAGCTTTTGTCTGTTACAGTGGATCTGGTGACCAGTGGAAGGCAGTCTTCTATTCATGACTTGAAACACAAGTTGAATGATTTTAGTTTCTAAACCAGTCTTGATCAAAATGTTTTATAATTTAGGGTTAGAAAGATGCAAATTGCTGTTTACATTAAGATACTTACGAAGCATTTCTTTAAGGATGAGGATATATTTACTTTATTTAAATCATATTTGCTTCAAGTGTATCCCTGAGTCATACTGTAAAATACAAAATCAGTATTTCTTCGGATCAACAGTATACAGAAAAATTCTGTTCAGACCTTCTGGAAAATTAACATGGTCACTTAATTTGTCTTCATGATGTTGGAAGGGCCATACAACTAAGAACAAAAAGTGAAGTGGTTTGTAATTTTGCAAAGCCCTATCAGCTGAACAGACTGACCATTGCAAACTGTGTTATTGAGGAGAACCTGATTTCTTTTTCATCACATTGTGATGACAGTTGTCATGGACAACATCAGAGTGCTGAAAATGAAACTTATTATAAGGATTTTTTTTGTATCTACTTATATTTGAATTTTATTCTGACATTATTGTTTTTGCTACTATTGAGTAAATCTCTATAGCTGTTAAAGAATTGAGTTTTCATCATTTGTAATGGAAGTTTGATGTCATCCTTGCCGAAGATGCCTAAATCCAGTAATTATTAAGTAGTTAACCTAAGTGCTTAACAGATCATACTATTTACTGGTAATCAGAAGAAGAAAAATTAAGTGTTCAGGAATGTCTTTGTGGAAGGTAGTAGTACATCTTAAATGGAAAAAAAAAAAACTTACTTTGAGCATCTGGAGTTGTATATATCATTAAAAATCATCTGCCATCTAGTTAGAATAAGACATTGTAGTCAGAAGGTATGAAATGACAAGATTTTGTATGTGGCTTTTAGATTTATGGCTATTTTATTCTACTCTTTATTATTATTTTAACATTCTGCCAGGATGTACAAAACCTGAAAAAAGAAAAAGTTGGGGTTTTTTTGCTTAATGATTTTTTTCTAGTTAGAAGATTGAACTTGTTATTAACCTCTTCTACTCTAGCTCTGTTGGAAAATAGTCTTCTGTTTTCTCCTCAACTCTGCATTCACTGTAAGCACTCATTTCATGGTGAAAGCAGGTTTTTTCCTTTTCACTTCTCAGGGTTGTGGTAGGGATAGGCTAAGAAGCTCTTGATGCCAAAGAGCTGGCAGAAGGCTGCACAGAAAGCTGGCACATCTCAGAGCACTGAAATGCTTCACAAGAGAATGGATTGTGGGTCAAAACTGGCCAAGTCATCTGGCACCATGGTGTTCTTGCTTAGCTTCATTTAAAATTTTAAATTTATTTAACGTATTTAAAAATTGAACTACTGCAGGGGATGATGGAAATAGGGAGTCTCAAAAGATGACAAGGGAATGGTGCCTTCACAGTTAGGGGCAGTTTAGCATTTAGCAAAGAAAACTTAATATGCAACTTTCCCTGTAAGTTAGAAATGGTTCCAAAGTGATTAGCAGGGTGGATTCAAATCTCTCTCTGAGGGATTTGTCTTTTCCAGCACGTGCAAAAGCTTGACAATTGCTGTTGCAGACTGTTTTGTGTTCATTTTTTTTGTAATTTTAACTGTCATGACTTTAAAGTGTTTCTTGCTAGATTATTACTTTTGAAGTGAGAAATGTTTGAATTGCAGGCAATCAGTATAAAAAATGCGTTAAGGGATTTCCTAACATCTTTGGGAAACAAGATAGAGAGAAAAGACAGATTATTTTGTGTAATACAGTGAGAGCTTTTATTTCCAGTACTGTTCTGTCAGTTGTCATAATGCTTCAGAGTGGGGCTCCTGCAGGAGTTGCTTTCAGGGTACAGTGGTTTTCTGCAGGGGCAGTGTGTGTGGGGGAAAGGCAGGATGGGCCATTGCTCCTGGCCCTGGGTAACCTGCTCTTGTTGATAAACAGTTGGTGGTGTGAAGTCAGGTTGTAGGTAATGAAAATTTGCATTAGACTAAATACAGCAGAATTTTTATACTCTAGTGGGAGGAAAAAAGGGTGGTGGAGATGGAGAAGGGAAGGCTCATATCTACAGTTCTTTGCTTGTAACTCCAATGCAGTGATATTCAACAGGATCCCCAAAAGTAGAAGGTGACTCTAACAGAGTGGTGCTTTTTGTGTAGCATTGGTTGTAGCCAAGTCAGTGTTCCACTACCATGCTGGAGAAAATTGGGTGAGGTGACTTGCAGTAAGAACATATTTTTCTCTTTTTCTCTCCATTCTTCTGGCACTGTGCTAGGGCTAATTGTGCTGGGAGGAATGTGATGAGACAGCAATTAAAAAATGGTACTTATGTGGTGGTGGAAATAGAAATGAGGGAAACCAATATGTAGAGTGTCATGAAATAAATTCACAAGGTAGCAGTATCATGCATTATGACTGTAAGAAACAGGCATAAAGAGTCAAAGATAATTAAAGGCAGCTGTCAGGTGAAACCATAGCAGAGCCCATACTCCAAGGGAGCACATCTGCTGTGCTCCAGATGCTGCCAGGCCTTGACTCTACAGCCCAGACTAGAGCTGGTCCAGGGCAAAATCACTGAAATGTGTATAAAGTGGGCATAAGGTCCTTGGTGCCTTGGCTTTACAATTCTGCCCTTACTTGTCCTATTTATTCTGTGAATTTGGATCTCCACTCTTCAAAAAATAAACACCTCCTCACCAAACAAAAATAAAAAAACAAATGAACCAACCAACAACTCCCAAAACACAACAAACCTTGGTCAAGTTTGTACCTTTCTGAAAAAAGTGGCACTCCATTGAGATGGTGCTAAAACTGTGGTTTGTCCCACAGAAACTGACTTGTTAAGTATCCAGATCTGTGGCTACTGTATAATAATAATAATCTGTATTCCATTATTTCTTACTTGGGCACCAATTTATGATGGGGTTAAATCTGCAAAGAAATCAAAGGGAGAAGTATTCAGTATTTCTCAGCTCCAGAGGAAGCTTCTGCAGCTACAGGTGACAAATCTGCAATAGGAACTGACATTAAATGTGTCTGAAGCACATTCCCTTGTGCAGTGATTATGGTGATTATGGGATATTCTCACTAGTTTGGATCTCCAGCATGTTTAAGTAACATGTAGTGGTTAATTAAACCATGGTTCTATTCCCTAGAATTTCCCTTCTTATCTATTGGTAGTTAAGTAGCATAATGTGAAAACTTGCAAAAAATCAGTGGAAGATGGATAAAATAATAAAATCCTCTAAGGATGTTAGCCAGCTTTCTTAGTTTGTTTACCAAGTAGCATAAAAGCCTTTTCTCTTACCCAAGCAGTCTTTAGTATATTTGATATCTAATAACTTTTCATTGTGATGTCATTTTTTGAAGGCTGTTTTTAGTTGAAGCAAGTGGGTACAGATGTGTAAATAAAAGCTCTTGTTCTTGTGTTAGGCACTGCTTATCATATTTTCTTGTTCTGCCTGATAAAATGACATTAAGAAGCAAATGTCAGTTTTGTTCTGTTTGTAAACCTAAGAATGTCTTAGTAGAAATGTATAATGGAAAAAAACCTACATAAGCCTTGACTCTTCTAATGATTCCCTTAAACCACATGCACAATATTGGACACCAACTGAATATGTTGCACTGGTGCAGCCATATTTTGTACTTGTACTTGGAATCTGAAAATTCAACCTGACCTTTCTCTTTTTAGAATATCCACATAAATATGGACCACAAGGAGGTTGTGCAGATCATTCAGTATTTGAAAGAATGCAGAAGTACCAGATGACTGGTATAGAAGAACCTGCAACCGAGGTACAACAAAGGCTAATAGATAATGTTCATTAGTACTTAGTTGGATAACTTCCTATTTCTTGTATGTTTTCTCATTTACTTTTGGGGGAGCTATTATCCCTCCACATTGTGAGATACTTCAATTATTGCTGGTGGTTTCTTTTTAACATAATTTTTCTAAATTCTTTTTCTCATTGCTTCTGTAGCCCAGATATGCTGCTTATAGCCTTAATGAATCCTACATGATTTCAAATTTTTCAACAGTTAGAATTTTAGATGGATGTGGAAATCAAGCTTGAAATGAGGAATATACTTTATTGCAATTGAGAAGGAAGAGTTTCAAGATCCCTTGATCTCCAAGTAATACATTGGTTCTAAAGACTAGTAACTTCTGGATTTTCATGTTATGTTAATAGAACACACTTGGGATATCTGAGTGCTTTCAGTGGAAAATTAAGTAATGTTGGTGGGAGGGTCTTTCTAAAAACTCTGTAAGCTTATGGGGTTACAGCACATTACAGATTAGCTTCTGGGAGAGGTAAGTGTCCTGTGGAAGGAACCTGTGTATCTGGGTGGAGTCCCACAATGGGTTTGCATTCAGGGTTGCACTACATGTCACAAAACATTTTTTTTCCAACAGCAAGTTGCTGAGATTCTTTTAGACTAAGCTGTGTTCTGAGCTGTTCCAAGTTTTGGCACAATTTTGTGGTGTCTGCTAAATATATACCCAGAAAATGATAGAATACGGTTTGTTAAATAGCATCAGCAACTTAGTTTATTTATGTTGTGGCTCCAGAAATTGTCAACATTAATGGCCTTTTCAGCATTGCTAACAATAACATGCTTTCCCAAAAATTTGCTTGTAAAACTTTATGGAGAGAGGGGGTCATCAACCAGTGAGTAGTGTAAGGTCAGTGTGCTACCAAATACCACTTTGACTAACCAATGTTCCTTTAACTTCTTCTGTGCCCCATATGTTCCATGCTGAAGTGCTTAAACATTTCTGTTTGCTGAGGTAGCTGAGGTAATTGCAGTTCGAAATAACTGGTGTCAGGAAAGGTGCAGTTAAATCCCACCAGTGCTGATATTTTTCCTAATCTAGCAACTGTTTATTTTAGAAAAGGATTATAAAAAAGAAAAATTCTAACGATCATATGAATGAAAAAAAAAATCTATGTAATGTTGACTGCCCTTTGTAATATAAAATGAAGTGCAGATAGAGCTTTTGCTAAGATTACATTCAAATTATTTGAAAACTGAGCATAATGTACTTAATTCAAGATTCATCAAACTTTGCCAGTTAAAGAAAAAGAATGAAAATCTGTTTGTATTAGTGGAGTATGTTTAGAACCATTGTTATTTTTAGGTAATCTAGTGCAGGATGTGGAACTAGAAAATCAATGTATTTCTTTCCTGTGCATATGTAGAAGCCTGTTGAAGAGCCTAAGAAGGATGACCCACAGCTTTTGAGAAAAAAACGTGCCACTCAGGCTGAAAAAAACACATGTCAGCTGTATATCCAGACAGATCATTTATTCTACAAGCATTATGGAACCAGAGAAGCTGTGATTGCACAGGTATTTCCAATCCCTTTGTTTAAAATTACCTGCTTTTATTTCCAGTAGTCCTGGTAAATTTCATGTAACTTACCTGCCAGTATTTTTGCTCATTTAATTTATAGAGTCTTGTTTCCTTTGTTAAAGTGGTCTATACATAATAGAAACAGTGTTTTTTATTTTGCTAAAAAAGTTGCAGTTTCTGTGACAAAGGCCCTGGGGACTTGTGCCTCCTTTAAAGGCAGCTATGGTGTGTTCAGCACCTCTGGGCTGGACTTGCACTCTGACTGTTCTCAGTTCTTACTCAGAAAAATAATATTTCCTGAAGAGTTCTGTCCTGTCTGACAGCCTGCCAAGCCTGTTTTAACACTTACATAGGCTTCCCTTTGAAATCCTAGCTCAAAACACTGTGAGCTAATGGTGCTGAGATCTATTCCTGTTGTGTCTGATTTAGTGGATGGTGAAAAAGCAGTGGCAGCTAAAGGCAGATGCTTTTCATTTGTCAATATACTATTAACTGGGAGAAGGGTCAATATAGTTTAGTGGTTTTGCTGATAATTTGCTGAAAGTGTAGCTAGCATGTTAATGTACTTCTCCTGAAGTCTGAAGTTTCACTGCCACTTGCAGATCTGAATTTTACTGTTTATTACACTGTACATAGGCAATTTGAGTAACGTTTTTCAAAGCTTGGAAGTCACCTTCAAAATCAGCTTTTTAGTGAATTGGCATTTCTGCATGCTAGAAAAGGTAAATGACTAGTTTTTTCACATATGTCTTCTACCAGAAATGAAAGAATACTTAACAAGTAAATTTTTTTTCTTAAAGAAAGAAATGCAGTGCTTTGAATATGATTTCCACTACAATTGTGTTGTACCAAAGCAGTGAGTAAAGGAGTATCACAAACAGGTATCTCAAAGTTGATGGAATTGTGTTAAAATCAAATGGCAAAATCCATTGGTGATATCTGAAATGGTGGTGATGCAGTTACTGGTAGTGATCTATTTCCATTATGTGCCATCATTTAATTAAAAAGGTCTGTTAGGAGTTCCCACAGCACAATATCATATATTGTAGGAGTGTAGGCCTTGCAGCTATTGCTGTTTAAATAAGTTACAGTGTAGTGCATAGATCTCTGAACTGTAGATCCTTCTGTTTTTGACAGATTTCCAGCCATGTTAAAGCAATTGACACCATTTACCAGTCAACAGATTTTTCAGGGATCCGTAACATCAGCTTCATGGTGAAACGAATCAGAGTAAGTTGTGTTGGAAATGCTTTCAGCTTCACTGATGCTTCTTGGAGGCTGTATTCTTCAAATGTCCTGTTCCTGTTTACTTGTACTCATTTATTGTTTTATTACAGTTCGTTAGCACAAGTTGGGTCTGTTTTTCTATAGGAATCAACTTACTTTGTTTCAGCACCGTTGTTGTGTGGTGAATAGATTATTGCTATTCTCCAATAACTTTAATATTAAAATAGAGAATAGCTATCCAGGTTGAGACTTCCTTGTAAAAGCGATAATTTAGGAGGATAAATACAAATTTTTGAGTACTGATGGAAAATAAATAGAAGGAAATAAGAGAATAGGAATTTACTACACAAATGCAATTCTCCATTTATTATAGTGCTGTGTTTTCCAAATAATGGGGGGTGGTAATTTACAATCAAGGCTTTTAAATTTTAAGCAACATCTTTAACTATGCAACATAGCAAAGTACTGACAACAGTGAGCCTCTTAGCTGGCATGTGCAAGTGAAATGAATCCTGTCTCTTACAGCTTGTTTCAATTTACTTTTAGATTAACACAACCGTAGATGAGAAGGACTCTTCCAATCCCTTTAGATTTCCTAACATTGGTGTGGAAAAGTTTCTGGAACTGAACTCAGAACAGAATCATGATGATTATTGCTTGGCCTATGTGTTTACAGACCGTGATTTTGATGATGGAGTCCTTGGTCTGGCTTGGGTTGGAGCCCCTTCAGGTAATTCTATACAAGCCTTCAGTGCTATGAGATAAAGTACTGTAGGTAGGCACTAGAAGAAAGGTAGAAACCATCTTTTAAACTGACAGCAAACACACAAAAATCTCCTAGCTTTTCACAGTTCTGGTTGGGTATGGTTTAATTTTATTTTTAGTATATTTTGCTGTTTCTGTTCATCTTTCTATATTTCTGATGAGCAGGATATGAACAATAAAGAAAAACATATTTATTTTGTTATATGAAGGTGATATTATTGGGATTGCTTTTTATTTGATAGGTGTGAGTGACTGGTAAAGTGACAGATGAAACAAGTATTCCTACTCTACCTAAACAGAGGTTACAAGTGTGAGAACTATACTGCAGAACCTTTAGGCTTTCTAGGTAGTATTGAAAGAATTTTATTTTTAAGTCAGTGAGATGTAGTTCTGGGAGATAACAGAATAATTACTGCATGACTCTTCTTGAACTGATTCTCATTAGTTTCAGTCTAGTTGTATATTTTGAGTCTAAAGTATGTCCTTTGATGTAAAAAAAATCTCAGTGAGACTTTGCAAGAGAGAGGGTGCCTTAATGAGAGCATTATTGAGAGCTTTAACAGAATTGAGTAATGGTGGAAGAAAGATGAAACTGTTCATAAAGGGTAAGAGATCAATAGACCCATGACTGCAGTTGATATGTTAGAGGGACCTGTGGGGACTAACCTCAGTGACTGTGGAAGAGCCATAGGAAAAATAATGCCCAGATGGTAAATAGAAATGAGAATTTGGCTCTGTGGTGGCTATTCTAGTGTATACACTCAGCAAGCACAGGATGAATTGGAGTGTGCAGTCCATAAACACTGCTTTCTAAACCGAATTTAACTGAGAAAAACTATGATCTTTGAGATTCTCATCCTTAACACACATACTGACATAGATTAAATGAGATATGTCACTAAACCAAAATTTTACTTGAGAAAGGAAAACTTCTCAAGAGTGGTTTTTAGACACCATTTACATTAGCAATAGAGTACCTGAATTTTAGAACATTATTAATGCTTCAGTAGAAACTCAAGTTATGGAAGAATTCGGTGAAATGAAAGTCAAAATTTTGGGAATTTTCCAAACGGGAAGTGCAATGCGCTTGACTGCCAACCTTCTAAACATGGGTGTCATTAATCAACACATCAAAATCATTTTCAGCTTTAGTTTGTACTTTTTCTGACAATGATAAATAAGTAACATTAGGCATTTTATATTAATGCTCTTGCTGTGAGAGAGGATCTCTGAATTTACTGTGTATTTTTTTACTTGGTGAAATCCAGTTAAGATTGAGGCTACTTGTGCTGGACATTGCACTCTGCTAGTCTGTACTACAGGTATGATGGAATAAGGGCTCATCCATGCAGTGAATGCCCAAAATAGCTCTCAAAAGCTATTCTAAACCAGCTAACTTGTGTGGATGTATTAAATCAGTGTTGAGAGCTTTTGCATGAAAAAAATCTAATCTATTTTCAAGGTTGTATTGATATTAATTATAGAGAACCTTTAGTCTGTAAACCTGCAGAGGCAAACTGTTTGTTGCTCTGGATGTTAGTAGACAGGTAACACAATGCTTCTTTGCCTAAATGTGTGACTGTTGTACTTTTGTCTGAATGCAGGGAGCTCCGGTGGAATATGTGAAAAAAGCAAATTGTATTCAGATGGTAAGAAGAAGTCTCTGAACACTGGAATCATCACTGTCCAGAACTATGGCTCTCATGTGCCCCCCAAGGTTTCTCACATTACTTTTGCACATGAGGTTGGACATAACTTTGGTTCCCCTGTAAGTATTACTGATGATCTCTTAACTCACTCACAGCCATTTCACAGGGTGTGATTTACCAGTGGAGGTTTTACTTACAAACAAGGAAAGCAGAATCCTGACTCCATGAGCATATGTGCACATACATTATATACAAACGAAGTGGATGGCAACTGAGCCCTTTTATGAGTATTTGACAACACTGGTGCAACAGTGCTTTTTGTGAATTGTCTATTTATATTAATCCAATCCCTTACAAAGGTACTTTATTATTGTTTCCTAAATACTATCCTGTCTTTATGAAGTGTAAGGTCACATGCATCTTGTTAAATGTGTTGCACTTTATCCTGGAGAGGAGGAAGAAGAACTGCTAAATTGATTAAGATGACACTTTATTCAGCAAGTGGGTCACATTTGTTAGACTATTTATACTTAAAAGCTTATCTAAGAAAACAGTGGAGGGAATTAGGATACCAAGAAGAACGTTTTTGAGCAGAACTGTTTCACAGACATTTAGGGATGCAACTTGTTTGTGGCAAGCTTGAAAGCATGAGGCTTTTTGTTTTGCCAGTGTGTAATGCATTTCATTCCTCCTGCTGGATATTGTAGGTACAGTCACTGGCTGACAGACTCCTGCTCTGTTTTGAAGTGCTCTTTGTACCTCCCTCAAAGCAAACAAGAGGAATGGACTGTGGTTTCTGTTAACTCCTCCTGCTTTTATTCCACAGAATGCTGATTCCCCTTTTGTGATCATAAAGCCGCTCTTTTTAGGAGATGGCAGCTTTTCCAAGTCAGTGTACATTCTGGGACATGCACTTTGGGTAAATTACCAAGAATGCAAATAAGAGGAAACTTAAGAAATTAGATACTTGCTACCATTGTCTTGAGGGGAAAAAAAAGCAACAATGGAACAAAGAGAACCCAAAATCAAACCTTGGGTTTGCATATAGTTTTTGTATTACAAAGAACCTGAGAGTGTAAGATGGTTTATTTTTACTTTTCTTTTTATTCTGTGTTAAGGGTACCGATTTCAGGTTACTTTTGCACTTGCCATGATTGAGATAGTTGTGAAATATTTGTTTTGCAGCATGATTCTGGAATGGAGTGCACTCCTGGAGAGTCCAAGAACTTGGGACAGAAGGAAAATGGCAATTATATCATGTATGCAAGAGCTACATCTGGGGACAAACTTAACAACAACAAGTTCTCTATATGTAGCATTCGAAATATAAGCCAAGTTCTTGAGAAAAAGAGAAATAATTGTTTTGTTGGTATGTATTTAATCCTCCTGAAAGCAGAATAGCTAAGATATTACTGTAATGCTTAATTTTTTAAAATTTATTTTTATTTATCTTATGTTTTTAATTTACTGAAAGGTTTTGCAAGTAAAGAATTGAATTTGAGATCTCTAGTACCGTGTCAAGTTCTGGGCTGGCCATCACAGAACAGCAGGACATAGTGGAGTGAGTCCAGCCAAGGGCCACAAGGATTATTAAGGGATAGGAGTATCTGACATAATTGGAGAGTCCAAGAGAGTCTGTTTAGTGTGGAGCAGAGAAGGCTGGGGGAGGCTCTTCTCTGTCCTTGTAAATGCCTGGTGGGAGGGAGTAACACAGGGTCACACTGGTTTCAGTCATGCTCATTGTGAAAGGACTCGAGGTAAGGAGCACATATTAAACTGCAAGGAATGCTATTTAGACATGAAAAACAATTTTGCATGAATTTTTCTTTCTGGAGTCTGATGTGTGAGCTCTCACAAATTTTGTGAGCTTGTGCTCACATATGCCTGCACATCTACTCAGTAGGTTTGGATTTTGGAGTAGTTCACCCCAATGCCATCAGCCTTTGCCTCAAGGTCCTCTGACTGTTAAAGGTGTGCAGGAAAGGATGCAGTTCCCTGGGAGACTGAGCAGAAAGCTTGTTCTTACACTCCCACTCTTATCAGCCAAACCTTTTACTCAGAGGCTTAAAATTCTGTGAATTGTGGGGATGAGTAAGCTGGGTGTCAAGCAGTAATGCAAGTTGACTTGAGCCCTGGTCTAAAGTCCAGCTTGACCAGGCTCTCTCAGTCGTGACTGGATGCTTGTTAAGGTTTATAGTATTTGCTTATTCTTTGTACATAAATACACTGGCATTTTTCAGAGTCTGGGCAGCCCATCTGTGGTAATGGCCTGGTTGAACAAGGAGAACAGTGTGATTGTGGATACAGTGACCAGTGTAAAGATGACTGCTGTTATGATGCAAACCAACCAGAGGATAAAAAATGCAAGCTAAGACCAGGCAAAAACTGCAGGTATTGTGCATGTGTGTTACACTACACTTTAATTTTGGGAATTTAATGGGATCTTAAATGGGGATTTCAGAATCTGAATCTGCTTACCTGTATTTTTATAAAACTACCGATTTTCCTTAAAATGCTTTATACAATGAGAGAGAAGTACATAAGCATAATTAGGCTATGAAAAAAATTGTTTTCAAGTCACATTTTGATTAGCACAAATCAGAAATTTGAGTGCTTGAGTAGGTTTCAGGGTGAATAGTTTATTTGGAATGGTTCATGCTTTTTCTTGGCATCCACAATTGGTGTTTCTTTCCAGCCCCAGCCAAGGCCCGTGTTGCACTGCCCAGTGTGATTTCAAGTCAAGGACAGATAAGTGTCGGAATGACTCTGACTGTGCTAAGGAAGGAATGTGTAATGGTGTCAGTGCTCTCTGCCCAATATCTGAACCCAAAGAAAACTTCACCGTGTGCAACAGGAACACCCAAGTTTGCATAAAGGGGGTAAGCTTTTACAGCCTTATGTAGCTGCTAATGTTGTTTATTGCAGTTGTTTTATTGCACTGTACTGTGAATTGATATCATTTCTATACTCACTGCACAGGAGTGCAAGCTCAGTCTGTTCTTCTGTATAGATGTTTGATTTGTTGGTGTCAGTCAAAATAACAGTGAAAGTACACTAAGGATTAAGAAGTAGGTAACAAATCCCAAGGTAACTGTACTGCCTGAGAAAGTTACATTTAAAGTTTTTTGTAAAAATCAGGATTATGAAAGTGTTTTATTTTCTAGTGCCACCCTTTCACTTTTCTTCAGTCTTGGTCAATAATTCTGTTGCCTTAGGAAACTGGATATACTGTCAATAGAGGTTGAATTTGGTTTATTGACTATACACAGTTTCCCCAAACATGTACATATAGCACTGATGTGCAAGCATATGGAATTAGAATGATTCTGAACTGCCATTGCTTTCCTGGGTTAAAGAGAAAAAGGCAGTTGCTATGAAATATTGATGGGAAGTCTCTTATAAATTGATCTGTGTTTACTTGGAAGCAAACACAAGCAAAAATCATCCTCTTAAAGACCTGTAACTTGTGTTGCTGTAAGTTTGTTTTCCACAGTTTCCAGAATTTTAATCAAGTATTGCTTCTAATATTTTTCAGCAAATTTATAGACGTCTTAAAGATAGAGGAATTGTCTTTGTATAGTTAGTGATTTTAAAACAAAATTATAAATATACTGAACTTGGAGTTTGAAGGATCTTCACACAGTGAAATTAAATACAGATTCTTTTCTGCCATTAATTTTTATTATTTTCCAAGAGAAATATTTGTGTGTGCATGCATTACATTTATTTTTCTAACCATGGTTTTGAGTAGCCATGTTTCAGTGTGAGCTGTGGTGCTGTGGGTGTTCTGCAGGGTACTCTCAGGTTGTAAAAAAAGATACTGTGTTAAGAAATAACATAGGGTAAATCACCTTTTAAACAACTAGAAAATATGCCAAAACACTGACACTGAATAACTGTATTTTTTGTTTATAAGCTTTGGAAAAAAATTTTGAAGCAGTTGCTTTTATTGATAAGCATCTTTAGACCTATACTTACGCTTTCAGATATTAATTTTTAATCTTTCCTAATGTCAGTGTGATTAAAAGTGAAATTGCTTTTTGTGTTGCTGTGCTTTTGTCTCCCACAGCAATGTGCCGGCTCTATCTGTGAGAAACACGGCTTGGAGGAGTGTACATGTGCTAGCTCAGATGGCAAGGATGATAGAGAACTGTGCCATGTCTGCTGCATGAGAAAAAGTAAGATTTTTCTGAATCACAAGTTTAAATAGAGGAGAAGGGGTCTGAGGAACCTGCTCACGGTGTTTGTACTTGAGTTTTTTCTTAACTTTGAGAGCATTTTGTTCAAACATCATTTCAGACAGACATTGCATTGTGCTGTGTAGGAAATAAACAATATATTTTGCATTTTTACAGGTAATAGAAAATAATAAATAATACAAATATATAATAAATAGGAAAAAATTTGGAACTGTTAAACACATAGGGTGGGTATTCATGCATGGATGTTTTAATACAATAATGATTTGATTAATTTGTATTCACTTTTCAGTGGACCCAGCTACTTGTGCAAGCACAGGCTCAAGCCGATGGAAGGAATACTTTCATCAAGAAACCATTACTTTGCAGCCTGGATCTCCCTGTAATGATTTCAAAGGCTACTGTGATGTGTTTATGAGGTGTCGGCTAGTAGATGCTGATGGCCCACTAGCTAGATTAAAGAAAGCAATTTTTAATCCAGAACTATATGAAAATATTGCAGAATGGATTGTGGTACGTATATTTTTGTATTACAAGTCTAATATGAAATGTTCTTGGTAATCAAGATTCACAGTTGATAAGTGTTGATATGCAGAGTGCTTCAGCATTCTTCAAAGTATAATTAGCCCTTGTTTTACTAGATTTTTTTGTAAGCACCCTGTGTGTAACAAATAAGTTTGTTAGATTGAAGGGAATGGAAACAAACATTAACAAACCAATAAATAGGATCTGTTAATACCTCCATTCACATTTTTAATTTACTGTTTTTTCGTGTTTTGACTCTTCCTATTTGAATGCTCTGACTTCTTTTAAGGGACTAAATATTTTTATCTTTAGCATTCATCATTTTTATTGTGCTAGATGACACTTTAATAATAATAATATACTGGAAGAAGAACTAGAGTGAAACACCCTTGTAAA
Source organism: Parus major (assembly GCF_001522545.3). Classification (NCBI taxonomy): domain Eukaryota; kingdom Metazoa; phylum Chordata; class Aves; order Passeriformes; family Paridae; genus Parus; species Parus major. Next base: position 6,321,233 of record NC_031779.1, read on the forward strand.
GCTGCATAGGCAATTTTGTGTAAAGTGTTGATTGTTTTGGGCTTATACAGCTCTGCTGGGAGTGTATCTTCTGTGAAGAACCCTTCTGACACTAGAATGGAAGTATTGGGGCTTTTCTGTGGAAGAACTTTGAGGACATTTCTTTCAAATGTTAGGTCGCATATTCTTGGTGATGTTTCAGAGAGGTTTTTGGTGAAAAGCCATATTCAGTGTCCTCTGTCTCATGTATGTGTGCCAGCCCCCACACAATCTTTTTGTTGTTGTTGTGGTTTTGTGTTTTAGGCTTATTGGTGGGCAGTGTTGCTTATGGGAATTGCATTGATCATGTTAATGGCTGGCTTCATTAAGATATGCAGTGTTCATACTCCAAGCAGTAATCCAAAGTTGCCTCCTCATAAACCACTTCCAGGTGAGTACTCCAGCTAATTACAGAGAAATGTTTTCTCTTCAGCTGTTTCTTCTAAAGAGAAATTTCAGGTGTTTCAGGCTACAGTTCTTAGTCTGGCACTGTGAAACTACAAATGGAATTTATGCCAGTGAAACAATTCATGAAAATCTAATTCTTGTCTTATTTTCCTATAATGTAATATGCATATCAAAAGGAAGCTTTGAAGACTTTTTTCCAGCATCAGAGTTCCTTTTATTTCCTATTCCATGCTACATTTTGTAGAAATTGGCCTGTTTAAAGAAGTACTGTTGAGATCCTGAAATGTATTCTGTACTTCCTCCATGCAGTTACTCATCAGTTAAAACTCTGCAGGTCTAAATCCGAAGCCTTCCAGAAAAGTAATTGTATTTAATTTGCATGGCCAAGGCAACTCTTCTGGAAACAACTTGAGATTTTGAAATTAATTTTAATAATGGTTCCTTTTCTTTGGAACAGGCACTTTAAAAAGGAGGAGACCACCACAAACTACTCAGCCCCCACAGCGGCAAAGGCCCCGAGAGAGTTATCAGATGGGACATATGAGACGCTGACTGCAGTTTTTTGCCTTGGTTCTTCCTAGTGCCTACAATGGGAAAACTCACTCCAAAGAAAACCTAATAAGTCATTGTACCCAGTCTAACTCTCAAAATTGAAGAGGAAAAAAAAAAGCATGATATGCCCTCAAAACAAGTGGAAGTGGTTAATTTTTAATGAGAAAATCTTCCAGCTCAAAAAGAAGAAAAGTGTTTTTCTTGAATATTTTTAATTTAGTGGCACAAAGTCCTAGCATATCATGATTCTTTCCCCCTTCTGTGCTCTTCATTGCTGCATTTTCTTCACTTGCAGGCAAATATGGCTGTAGTAAAACTTTTACTCAAGAATTGAGAAAAAGATATATTTTTCAACTGCCAGACAAGGCTAGGAAGCTAGACCACCTCAGCATTGGAGACATTACTTGTCAATGTATATACATTGTTATATGCAGACATGTATTTCTAACGTACACCCGTACTTGTGTGCAATTGTAAACAAGAGAATCGCAATATGGATGTTTCTTTGTATTATAAAACTTTTCCGCTATTAATGAAGAAATTACTGTTTAATTGACATACTCAGGATAACAGAGGATGATGGTGTGTAGTGGTCAAGGGTCCTGTGATGCTTTACACAGCAATTTTGAATCCAATCACACTTTTTTTATCATTATCAAAGTTGTTTCAAGCACTCATTTCATCTTTATCCAACAGCTGCTAAGACACAGCATACAAGCCTGGATGGTCTTAGAGAGATTTAACAGGTGTTCTGCAAATGTTCTTTGCAAATGTCAGAATGTTTCAAAAATGTTTTATGTAAGTGTCTTCCTTGTAGTTCAGCGTAAATATTTTTAATTTGTCTGATTATTCAGTGAAATAATGAATAGTTAGATCAAATATTTCCATGCTTTATTAGAAAATTCTGCCTGTTATTCAACTTGTTTTAAAAATTGCAACCACTTTATTTGAGCTGTTCAGATATTCTTTCAGTTTGGTAATCAAGTTCGTGTTCTAAGGGTTGTGGAAAGAAAGAAAAGCTGTAGTTCTTTATTTTCTTTTTTAATTTATCAGGTATTTGGATAACTTTTCAGCATGATACTGTTGATTGATAACCACTAAAGTAGAGTGATTTGCCTGGCTACTGTGGCAGAGTTAAAACTGTAGTTAGGACTACCAATTTTCCCACATTTATACCAGTAGTGAAGTTCAACAGCACAATGTCCCATTCCAGAGTTTTTATTACGAATGTAAATAATTGGCATTTTTGAAGATGAAATAAAAGATGTCTTAAGGTGCTTACTGCTATGCAGGAGATGAAAGGGGGCATTACAAAATGTTTAAGCTTGTGATGTATTTATTGCTTGTTTTCCAAAAGCACCGAGCTAATTAGAGATGCAAATGGCTATAATTTTCCTGGCTTTGCTTAGGAGAAAATTTACTAAGGGTTGGACAGGCTTCCTTTGTTTGTTTTTATTTTTTGTTTTGTTTTGTTTTTTAAGAGTATAAGGTTTACACAATCATTCTCATAATGTGACGCAAGCCAGCAAGGCCAAAAATGTTACAGAATATAATGGGATCTCTTCCTTGTAAACTTGTACAGTATGTGGTAACTTTTTCAAAACACAGCTTTTTGTACATGGTTTAGAGACAAATTTTGTACATGAAACCCCAAGTCCAATAGACTATATAAATAATTCTAAATGATCTTAACTAGTTAGAAGTGTATGTAGTTGCTTTTAAGTCATTTTAAATACATTTGTTTTAAGACTGTGCAAAGATTGGAAGTGGGTTTGCATTTCTAAAATGGTGACTTTTATTCAGCAAGAGTTCTTAGTAACTTCTTGAGTGTGGTAGACTTTGGAACATGTAAAATTTTTGCCTGTAATGTTATCCTGTGGTAGGATTTTGGCAGACAAATGCTGCCCTATTTTATTTTGAGTCTAAGTTAAATGTTTTTTGAAAACAGAAATGTGCACTGAACTCTCCACTGCAAGTCAAGATGTGGTAAAGCCGAAAGGAAGTTCAAGACAATGAAACAGAAATACTACTGTCGATTTCATGTCCACTGTGTTTTATACAGTCTCTTTTTTGTTCACTTTGGAAATTTTTACTAAAAAATGCAAAAAATAAAGTATTGTGCAAAGATATGTAAGGTTTTTTGAAACTTGAAATGCATTAATAAATAGACTTGATGAAATCATCTTCTGAAGATCCATTTACTTGTTGAGCCCTGAAAGCAAAGAGGAATACACAGATTTCACTTTGCTTGATTTTTGGCTTTTGCTGTCATGCCAAAATGTAGTTGAACTATCTCTGTCAAAGTCCCCCTCTCAATTTTAACAACCTGCAGTTTTATATAAGAATAGATGTGTTTGTGTAACCTGTTCAGGGAAAGCCATGAAATTTTAAATTACTTTAAATTTTAAATTACGTGATCACAGGAATAAAACTTTCCTTACCTTCAAAATGAAAGCTAGTTGCTGGTGGGATGTTCAAGCCTGGCATCATCATTACTGATGCATGCCTTTGGAAACATATTTGGAAAGGAATATTGGAATCAATATGCATTACTCTGAATACACAGTTGATAGATGAGACTTACAGAAGGAGCAAATGCGCTTTTTTGCAAGGCATTTTAAAACTGCTAAGCTGTGTCTCTGAGTTTTTGTGTGTGTTGCATGGTTGATTTAAGTGATAAGACTGCTTCTAAAAGCCAGGTCCTGCCAGTGAGTCTTCCATTCTTAGGGCTGTTTGTTAAGACTGGCCTGCTTGGACATCTGTTTCCCGAAGTGAGCAGGGTGGACTTTGATGTTATCAAAGCATACTCGGAGTTCCTTCCTCACAATGCTCCCCCCACCACCCCCATGACTTTTTATAGAAGTGCTTCTCCCTGTAGCTAAATAGCACTGTCTGTGCAAAGGGCATTAAAAGAAAATCCCTTGGAGCAGAGCCCTTCTGCAAATCCTCACAGAGGTGGTGGTGGTGCTTTAAATCTCTGTGTAGGGACAAAGACCAGAGGGGTGGAATAATGGCTAAACAGCTCATATACAAGTTTCATGTATATTTTAAAATATAAATTAAACAAATCAATACATAAACTTTCTAGCTAATATTTGACATAATCTTATTTATACCTATTTATTCATCTTGCACTTTTTAATGTTTTAGTTATTAAAGTATTCATTTGCTTTGTGTAGGAGCTTATAAAAAGCGTAGTCAGAATGGTGTGAGCATGACAAGGGTATTAAAGTCCTCTTAAGCAATGAAACTTTATACCACACCGTGCCATTCATGTAATTTGGGCTTTAGTGTTCCAATATTTCTTTCAGGAAAAAAGGAGGGAAGAGGTTTTTATTTCTGAATATTGGAGGTTCATTATTCCAGAGAGGTGATGAAAAGGACAGCAACCATTCTGTCACTCTGAGCTGTGCATGCTGTGACAGCAGTAAGCACCTGGTGGCTTCCAAGGTGTCCAGTTGCTGTATGGAGTGAGACAGGAGTAATTCCAGTGAGCACAGAGTGGGGCACCACTATAGGCACTTGAAATTGTAGGAATTACTTCAGTTTTATGTTCAGGTATGGTGAGACTGAATATATTACAGCTTGGACTTTATTCCACTCTGATATCAGAAATTAGTGTAATGGCTGTCAAAACAGGGACAGAACTTGTTTGGGTATATGGTTTGTGAAAAATTGCATCAGAAGTATCTTCATATCTGCAAGAGTTCAAATACTGAATGTTCTTTTAATTTTCCTCTTGACTCTGTCAATTGTCAAATTGTCTTATCTGAGGATATACCAGCTTCTCTTAGTGGAGAACTGGAGAATGTTTTTTCACAAAATAACAGTAGAAGTCATCAAACTGTAGTAGTCCCATTTCTTGAGCTTCAGTGTAGACACTTCTGACTCTTCTTCCACCTGCTTTTCCTGAAGTAATGCCTGTTTCTCCTGAAGTTTAAATCCCCTTATCAGCCTTCTTGCCAAGTAAGTGATAGTAATTTGCAAGAAATGCCAATTTTGATGTCTGAAATGTTTCTAAGAGTGTAGTTTCTGTACTGGAGGAGTACAGTCCAGTTCTTTCTAGCTTTGTCTCCTGCTCTGTCACCCTTAAACATCTTCTGAAAAAAGCTTTTTTTGAGGATTTGTCTCAGGAAGCTTACAAAATTCATAGCTTAGAAAGTTGATAACTGATGTAAATGCAATTTCAGTGACAGTATTAAATTATTCTCTAAATAGACAAGTACTTTATAAAAAAAGATAACCCTGAAACAGAAGTAAGTGGTAGGTCTTCAGGTTTTTGCAGAAGCAACAATTCAATTCTAGAAACAACCTATGGAGATGCCTAATTTGAGTTAGCCACACATACTTCTCTCTCCGTTTACTCTCATTTTCCATTGTGCTTTGGAAAACTAAAATGGCCACACTGTCATTTCTTCCTTGCCTGTCACACTGCAGGACATGGTCCATTGTAACTTCATGCCCCCAAAAATGCTGTCACTGGGTCTCTAGCAATTGAGTCTCTCCAGTGGATTATAGCTACTGCAAATGTAAAATATCAACCAAACAAAAGGCCTTGGTGCTTACCTCTCTCAGATACTTTCGGCTGAAATTTCCTTCTGTGTATGCTCCTGATTTGACTCAGCCATTGTACTTAAGCAATTGATTCTTACACAAACACAGAGTATATTACAGAGCTCTCATAAAATAATTATGTTGCAATATTTAAATATTTGAAACAGCAACCTGAAGCATAAAATTAATCACTTAAATTATAACTTTTGACATACAAGGTAGAAATACTTTTGTGTTTAAAAAAACAGTTTGCTTCATTGAACAAAATCAAAGCACAAATCTTTGTTTTCAGTGAGGAACTAAGGATTCTTCCTCATGGACTTTGTATTTAAATAGACAAATATTTATCTAATCAAGATGATACTCCTAGGAGCCATTTTAAATATTGGAACAGCTTCTGGAATTTACATCTCAGGGTGGACAACAATTCTCATTTGAGATCTCAGTATGCTTCAGTTCCCATTGTAGTTTGTGAGCCTTTCTGATTCTGTATTGAGTATTCCTGTTTGTTTAAAGGGATGGTAGTTATTGAAAACAGCTTGTAAAAGAAGTTAATATTCTGAATGGTTGGCAGAGATGTCTGCATTCAACATCTGATCACTGTTCACTGCTTGCAGGATCTGCTCAGCTTGTTCATTTGTCAGACTGTCTAAATAAATCCCACTTTATTCCTGATAATATCTGGATATTTTGATTAAATACTCTCTGGAATATCTTGGTATTAAAAAATATGCTTTGCTTCAGATCTTAGCACTTTCTTGCACGCTTTTTTTCCCACTTAGAGAGCATTTAATACAAATTGAATTCAAAATTCAGAGTTCAAGAAACCTTAATTTTTAATGATCTTGTGCTTATCATAGTGACAAATGAATACATATATATTGATTTCTGTTTCAGTACACACAAGCCATAGAATAAAAACAATCTGAGACAATAATGTTCCTTTCTGACAAGGAAACAAAGGAATATTCTGACAAAGGAAACAAGGGAATTGTATATGTTTGACCTTACAAAGCTTGTTTTTATGCTCTGAAACTGTTTGAAGGTTTAACCATTTTCATTTATTCTGGCAGTTTCAAGTCATGCCAAAATCTGGTACACAGAGATTTAGAATCCAAAAATCTCAGACCTGAACAGATATGATTTAAATGTAAAAATTAACCTGAACTTAGTTGTGCTAGAATTTTGTGTAGGATACTAAGCATAATTCAAATAATTAAATTGATAGAAATTTAAATCAGTTCTCTAATTAAAATAATTAAATAGCAAAGCATTTTCAAAGAGAACAGGGTTTATTATAAATTTCTTAGATGATACTATTACAGGGGTTTTCATATGGTTATTACAGCTCAAGCATTTTGTATTTTTATATCTATTTGGTAGTATTTTATGAACTGTTTAACTCACCCTTCATTAGGAAATAATTTAGCGAAGTTTAAACTGATAGTCATTAGCTATTAGTGTTTCAAAGTATTTATTGGGAAACAAAGTTTCTTTTTTCCCTTAAATCCAACGAAATTAAATTTTTCACAGGCTTATGGCAATGATTTTGTCAAATAATATTTTTATTTCTGGTGAGCAAATTTTTTTTCAGATTTTAAACAATTGAAAATTGACAATCTGTTGCCTTGATGAAGCTGCTCACTGATAATTTTCACAGTGTGCTCCTAGATGAATAAAGAGTATATTTCAGCTTACTATCGAATGACAAAAACTAAATATCTTCATGTATTTTTTCACCATCTCTGAAACTGCTAGGATATTTGATGCAGCTGTGAATTTTTAAAACCTTTTACTAGATGTATCATATTTTGAATATTTTGGCAAGGAGTTGCCTTTTTGCGTTCCTGCTCATTTTCTGTCAGATGCTTCTCTCGAAGTGATCTTCACACTTCACAAATGTCTTCTCTTGGGATGGATGAAGGTGAATGTTGTCAATGCTTTGGGGGCAAAATGTATATCTGGAAAGAAAAGACAGCATGTGAGCATAATGTTGGTTAGAAGGCATAATGTTAATTAGAATCTCCCAAAGATAGAGATTTACAGGAAGGTATCTTTCTGTTTTTAAAGGCTTGTGAGTAAAGAGTTGTATCTGCCTGCCAGATCATAGGTACAGAGGAAAAGAGGAGCAGGCAGCTCCTGGGTGCTGAGTGCATTGTGCCTCTGTCTCCCTGGTGTCACTGTGCTTGTTCTTTGCAGCACATCCTCACAGTCACTTGTTCTGTTCTGTCAGTGGGGCACTGGCATTGTTCCAGCTCTTGCTGTTCCCACCATGGTTGCCCTGTTTGGGCTGCTGGAATACTGGTATTTAGCTGAGAGGTTGCTAAAAATCCGCTCTGTAGGATGCTAACATCAGCAACTGCATATGCTACAGAAATACTTGAAACCAAATGTTAGAATCTGGTATTTCATTGCTCATAATGGTCTGTTTGTTAACTGCTTTTTAAGTTTACGCTGTTACATCTCAAGTCTTTCCCATTAGATAATCTAACAAAGGAACATTCATCATATGTACAAAGATCACAAACATCTAGAGGTTGAGATAATCAGAGATAAAATACTGTCAGCTGTTCAAATGCTTGAGAAAGCACAAGAGACGTCAAAATACATTTCATGTTTACTGTCTTTTTTAATTATTGAATTTCCAAAATTGCTAATTCTGCAATACACGATGTTTGGTCTTTCTGAGGAAGGCAAAAATCTACAGACCTATTTTCTTTGAAGAAAATACTTTTCCTTGAGTGTCCTTTGTTTCTCCTTTTAGAACCACCTAATAATCTTTCATTCCCTCCCTAAACATTAATGCAGTATTTCAGTGATAACTGAATGTCACTGCCCAGATTGCAAAGAACAAAACCCAGCACATAATCAGTGTCCACTAAAAGCTTGGGACAAACTGCTTCCACTTGCAACAAAAAAAAACCTTCCAAGGAGCATTAGGTACCTGAAGATACCAGCATTATTTTTTGTCAGTATAAGTGCCCCCTTCAATCATTTCCTAGATAAGGAAAGTAATACATCAGCAGTAATTGGTTTGTGCCAGGTTACCAGCACAGCTGCACTGGACAAGAGCTTCCTGGTTAGGAAAATGACTTCTCACCTTCATACCTTTTATCTCAAGGTACAGGAACCTGTTCCTAAACAGAGCTCCCTAGTTTGCATTGTGTGCTTTGCTTTAATTTGCTTTGCCAGCTAGGTCAGTACTGATTTTGGTGATATTAGAGAAACTCCTTTTATTTTAATGGCAGGAGCACGTGCCAAGTGCCAGGTCAGGAAAACATCTCCAAAATACATTTTTAGGAGGATTCCACCTAGGAGAATATGATCCTTTCTCTGTCCTCCAGCACATACACAGATTGTCTTATGAAATGTCTCTTCAAATCTGTTTGTCTAATTTGTTTTTTGTGTCAATATTAAGGAGATACAGGTCTGCCAATAAGAGTTGTTCTGCAGGAAGTCTGCATCAGTTGTGGTGGTAAGAAAGGGAATATACCAAGGAAAAACTGCCTTCTAAGACTGAGCCTCAGTTACAAGGTAAGGTGTGCTTTTCTCATTAACCTTAATTAAACTGCTCAGTTAAAATTTCTCAAAGGATTAAAGCAGTGAGAATCATTATAAGTTTTTTTATTCTGTCTTCTGGATGAAATTTCTCTGTATGAGTAGGCAGTTTCAAATGTGTTGTTAGCATTGCTTTATGTAGAGAACAAGGCTGCTCAGACTTGGTGATCCAGTTTCAAAGCAATAAACAGGGAAAAGAAGAACACAAAAAATAATCATAGGACTGTATAGTACAGCACATGATCCTTCTAATGAGTGTTTTCAAGAATGGTGATGCTGAGTTTCTCTAGGAAGTAGGTATTTAAATTAAAATAATTAAGAATTGGCATGTTTTTTGTAAGTAGGAATCTGAATATTTAATTATCTTAATGTTGGAATCATTATTTATCTTGCATAATATCTTGTTTCATTGAAATTTCATATGGTCCTTAGGGAGTGAGGTAATTACATTCATTGGTGTGACTGCTGGGGCTGGGATGCTTGTATTTGAACTGGGATAACCTGTGTGCCAAACACCTGTGGTGTTACTGAGTGCTCTCATTACACTTACTTGTGCTGTGTCTCCCCTGCTTTCACTCTTATTGCCTTCACTATAAGTCCTGGTCGACGAGTGCCTTTTGTCCATGGTATTATGGTTTGAAATGTGTCCCAGATATTTTCCCAGACTGGAGTTCCTTCCCATTTCAACTTTATCATTATGATGTCACCGATATCAGTGTCCAGGGTGATGAGAAAGGAGTAGGTTTTATTCCCAGTAACACCTTCAACTCTACAGAAAACAAGGTGAGAACAATGCTGTCTTAAATTATGCTGAATTAAAATGAAAAAAATAGGGTTTTTCCCCCTGAAAACCAGAGAAATAACTATGTTTCCTTCTCCAGGACAAAACATTAATGTCTTGAGAATGTTCTTCCCCCTGGTGCAAAAAAATGATGAAAGATGACAACATGCTAGGAAAGAAGCAGAAGTGGCAGAAGCTTGAACACTGATGAAGCAGTAGTGTTTTCTACAGGAAAAGAAAAGGTGTCACGTAATAGCATCTATGTTACAACTTCTGCCTGCTAGAGCAAATGCTGACCCACACTCTTGCCTTTGCTTTCACTAATACAGATAGTGTCCATCGTGATAAATATCCAAAACTCTTTATCTTAATTACAACTGATTTTTTAATTTGTGTTTTAATTGATTATACCTCCCTGTCTTAGCCATGGGTTGGACCAAAGTAAGTGGACAGAAAAATTTCCAAATTTACTGATTGTGTTCTAACAACTTTTTTCTGCACAAACTGTATCATCACTGTAAGAACTTGTGACTTTCAGGGAGTATGAGTGAAGGGAAGACAATTTCCAGTTCACATTCACTTAGCTGTACTAAACCATTTCACTCATAGCATAGATTATCAATGTGACATGATATTACAAGCTGGCATCTTTTGTCACATGCACAATCACATGTGACACAATACTCACAGTGGGATATGCAGCTTTTTAGCATCCTCCTTAGTCCCTGACAGAGACATGGTGAAAGCTGGTTCTATCTGCTTGCCTTCGATTTCATTGATGATGTGGATCTTGAACTGATAATGATACACTGTAGGAAGGAAGAATTTGCAAAAAGTGACAAAATGCATGGTCAAAGAATCAATAGATTTCTTAGGAAAAATATTTTTGCCTTTCAGAGCAGAAAGTTGATGGTTATTCCATTTTATTATTCAAAATAATTTGTTGAAATGAAAACATTGTCATTTTTTTCTGGTTGTTGCCGTGCTGTGTAATCTGTTAGCCTTTGAGGTCCTGTTGCTTTATTTAAAGGATGGAGAAAAAGGTAATCAGTGTTGAGTTTCTTTTTGGGATAAAACATTCTTCCATGGGAAATATTTCAGCTTTTCTGAAGTTTAATTGTCAGAATGTCTGGCAATCCCTCTATCTAGTGACCAGGCCAATCCTTGTGACTGGGCATGACTAGAGATGTATGATACAGATCAAAGACCTTATGCAATGTGGTCAGGCTGTTTCTCTGATCAACTGGAAAATTGCCCTGCCAAACAGATGACTCACAAACTTTCCTTGACTGCATAATGATACGTTGTGCTTAAAACACATCTGTTAACAATGTCATTAATGCTTCAAGGTCTGGGCTTGAAGCTCTAGAAACAACGCTGTTTAGGAAAGTCTGAACTGAGTATTGTCAGCATGAAAAACACCTAAGAAATCATCAGTCTTCTATATTGTAAATTATGAAAAAGAAAACCTTGACAACATACATTTTGAGCATGTGCATACAGATACTGTCAGCTACATTTGAATGTCCAGAACTCTTCTATCTGGTCATTCTTCCTGCAGCCTTCTAGACAAAACTGATAGATTTAGCTATGAAGGAAAATTATTGCATGCTAGTTTTTGAGTAGAGCCTCTTTACCCACTTCAGTGTTCACTGCATATGAGAATGGCTCCCCATACTGCCAATGGGATCATCTTTTTCTGCATATGCACAGATACATATATATGTGTGTGTGTGTGTATATATATATATATATATATATATATATATAGTGCAGCTCAGCATGTTCATGATAGAAATTATTTGCTGGAATAGCTGTATCTTTTTGTTGTTTTACAGTTGTTGCATGTTAGTGAACAATGTCTTTTCTTCTCCAAATGTGTCCCTCAGTGGAAAACAAAATGGTTGATTTTATGCCACAAACCTGATGAGGACAAAGGCAGAGGGGGTTGCCTATTTAGTTTTATAACTAATCTATCTTTCTCTGGGTTTTCTCTCTATGTAAAAACTGATTTTTCAGTATATGATCCGACACAGCCTAAGGTTTTGCTGTGATTATGGTGCTTACTTTAAGGAAAGAGCATATAAAAACTCAAGGTGCCATCACACCTTTATTATAAATGTTAACTTCTGCGTAACAAACTGAGGGTTTTGTTTGAGCTGGATTGATGTATACTTCAGAATCTAATGTCATTAACTTGAAAATTAAATTTTGTGAAGACAGAGAGGATTGTGAAGTGTAATGCTGAGTTTCTAAAATTTCTTCTTTTTGTGCTTCTCACATGATCTTCAAACATTTTTTTTTAAAAAAAAGCATTACAAAGATGACTTTGTAAGCACCTTCCCACAGTAGCCACTTTGTTTTGGAATTTCTGTGAAAGGAGATCATTGTCTGGGGTACTTTCACCCACATATGTGGCAAGGATGGTTTTTTATACAAAACCAGTTCTAAGCATAAAAATGCAGCATGTTTAATTGAAATCAAAGCCAATAGGACAGAGATATTTTACCCCAAACTGAAGCTAGCTCCAAATCCAGAGAGGAACACAACCTAGTGATCACATCTCAGCACCCAGGTGTGAGAGCAGCAGGCAGCACATCCCAGAGCCTGTCATTCCCTGATTCTGAGGACCTGACCCTGACTGTGCTGGAGCAAGATAACATCAGGAACTAGATACAGCCTCTGGAGTTTTAAAATCTACTCCAGGTACCTTCCTGAGCCATTTTAAACAGTATTAAGAAGAAAATCAGCAGGTTCAGCTGCTCTGAGTATCATTCAGGGCTGCGCAGATCCCTCTGGAGTCATCACTGAATATTTCACAGCTGTGCTAGTGGAAGACTTCCAAAAATATTTTAAAAGTACCTGAATTTTTGTTGGGGTTTGGTTTGGCTTGTTTGGGTTTTTTTAAAATGTGTGATAATTCAGCTGAGTAACTGGGCACTGCGGGGAGACAAGTTGTGTAATACAAGCAGCCTTTTAAAGCCTTTCTATTCATCCCTTCAGTGTTCGAGCCGGGGTGCACGAATGTGCGAAGCGCGTCCCAGGGCAAGGCCCGGCCCGAGGGGCAGGCGGGGCAGAGCCCTCCAACAGGAGGGAGGCTCCGGCCTGGCACAGCCCCGGCAGCCGGTGCGGGGCTCCCGTGTGGCCGGGGCTGTGCCTCAGCCTCAGGGCAACCTTCCCCGTGTGTGTGTGGCCTGTGCCCGCCATCGAGCCCTGCCCGCGCCGCTGCTCCCCACACGCCTCATGGCAGCCGGGGGAGGCGGTGTGAGGAGGAGAGCCGAGGGCCAGGAGCCTCTGCACTGACAGCCCCTGGGAAGAGGTTGTTTCGTCCTGCTTGTTCTCACTTTAAAATGTTCGTAAACCTTTCCAGTGGCAAGGGAAAGTCTGCTCAACAGCAGCAGTAGGCTCTGGCGGCTGAGTGCAATGGAGGCTGCTAGGAAGGCTTGCGCCCCCTGTCAGGCCGTGGCCCCTCTATCTGATCACACAGCCAAAGATCCACACTGGCTCGATAAAGGAATGTAGTAGAGCTAAAGCCAGAGTGCCAGTCTTAATTTTAGTGCTACAGTTCAGCCTTGTAAAAGTCCGTGCTGTTCTGTTGTCTGCCCATTGTTTGAAAAGTAGTAATTTATATGTCATTTCATAGTCTAATTGCAGATAAAATTTGGGCAAATACGGAACTGGATGTTTTACAGGCTTTCCAGAGTAATTATGCTGCTTTTTTTGGCTTGGCTGTGTGCCTGCATATGTTACAACAAACCTGAACAATCCAGTTGTAAAAAAATCCTGCAGATCAGGACCCTGGGCATCTGGGAGCCCTGGGCACCACAGCTTGCCTGGGGCAAGCACGCAGTGTGCTCTTTTCCCCAGAAATATGAGAACCAGGATTTTGATGAAAGGGCATCAAGATGGCCTACTGGAATTCTCAGTTGTCTCAGCAAATTGATTATTCTCACCGATTTTATAAGCTTTAATGAATGAGTAAATAGGATCACAAAGCTTAGGTTCAGACTTCCACTTTGTGATCAGTCTAAACACAGTAAAAAGTATTCCCACGAACCTTTGAAGGGCATTCGCGCTCTTGTTTTCAGAAAGAGTCGTCTACTTTTGGGCAGCCTTTCCTCCCTGATGGTGTAGCCCAGGGTGTTACACCGGTTCTTCCTACAGTTGAGGCACAGTCCTTTGTTGAAAGTGTTGATGTCGTTGCACCAGTAAGCTGTGCTTTGCTTGTCCTTGTGCAGCAGAGAGTCGATGAACAAATGAACTGACCTCTCATGAGCACATTTCACAGTTTGAGCGATGCCTGAAAAAATGCAACAACAAAATTTTACATGCCCTTGTTTCTTTTCACCATTTCAACTGCAGAGAAGTACCATAGCCAACTATAAACTGTAAATACATGTTATTGTTTCCCCACATACACCCCTGCCCTTTGCCATCTTCGTTTTGCCTCAGAAACTAGCAATTTTACTTTTAGGATCATTCAAAAACAGAATGGCTGAACTTTCATGATAAGAAACTTTCTGCTTAAACTTCTCTAGCCTGACTGTATCAAACTGTAAGTATGAACTTTTATTTCATTGTTCTGGCTGGTTTTGTCAGTAGAAAACCTGAGTTGATGTGTAGTCTTTCAGATTATGCCACATTGAAGACAGCAGTCTCATTCTGAATTGCTGAGCACTCTTGGATTTTGATCCTTAGACAGCAATACCATATTTTGTCCCTATTAGACTGGCAGACTCTTAAGTTGAACTTTTTTTGCAGTTATTACTTGGAAAAAAGGAGCAAAAATTTTATTAAACACAATAAAAATATTAAATAGGTTTGCTATTATGAGAAGTATCAGGACCTTTTTTAGTATCTTGCATCAGTTTCTCTATACATTTATGTTTGAGTACATTGGAAGTAAGCTTCTATAAATAAAAGGTAGCCTGGAACACTGGCAATCAGAGAGAGCATCATCTGTGCTGCCAAAGGACGTGGAGTTGGGAAAAGGTGAACTAAGGAGGCAAGTAGTACAGACCTGTGTTTTATTTGATTTGAAGTAATTAATGGCACACTAGACAAATCTGGCTTAATTAGAATAAATTTTCTCATCTCCCCTGCCACTGAAACAAATACCATTAAATTATTCTGAGGTGCTCGACAGCAGGATGCTCATGGCCTCATTTTCAGGAGTGCTAGGCAGCTCAATAAAAACAGTCAGTAAAAACAATATGAACTCAAGACATGTAAAAATCAGGTAACTGATCTCTAAACAAGAAAATACCTTGCATACAAGGGGTGATACCACAGCTATGTAGTTTCCCAGACACACTCAGTACAGCTGCCCCGCTGCCTCCCACTGTGTGCCTTTGGTTCTTACCATTGATCCCGTATTGTGCAATGTGGTTGTACACATACAGGATGTGACAGCCCGGCTGGAAGGTGCCTCCGTTGGGATAAAAGTCAAAATGAGCCACAGGCTGCTTGATGCCAACACTGAGGCCCATGTGCTGTTTAGTGAAGGTATGAATTGCATCTACAAAGTTTGCATCATCTGGAGATAAACGGTCTGTTGGTGACATTCCTTCAAACAAGGGACCGGCAGGGTCGAGGCCTGAAATAAATACAAGTAATCCCATTGTCATATACTGCAGAAAGACTTTTCTACTGTCGCCCTGAGAATCAGACCTTTCGATATTGTTTTCATAATTTCTAGCCCCTTTCCCAGGAAAGTAACTATAAACATAGGTATTTATACATTCCATTAAAGATATGCCTTTTGATGGACGTCTCTGGCCAGTGTGGCTGGGAAGGTGGTGACCTGACTATCCAATCCCTGGTCGTGGTTGAAAACCTATAAATACTGAAAGAACAAATAAACTTCTTCTTTCACCACATCTCGAGCTGCGTGTGTTTGAATCATTCCATGTCCAACAGTGACATTCTACCACTCTTAAGTCTGTGATAAGAATCTGAAAACAGGCAGCACCTGGTACTTTACAAGGTCTTTCTCTGATGGAAACAATAAGAACGCTTGTCCCACAGAGGGTGTACGTGGTTACACCTAGAGCAAACACAGGCGCTGTAACAAACACTGACTGGGACCTGCACAAGGACACAGGCCCAGAGACAGGAGTGTTTGTCAGAGACAAACTGTGCTTGCTGCCAGTGTCACTTGAGGGACCTTTACATAATTTTGTTATTTCAAACTCTAGAGGTTATGTCTCCAGAGGTCCTTTGGAAGACACCAGTCCCTCAGCAAGGTTGACTTTTAGCCCACATTTGAGACATGAAATTTTTGCCACAGGAGAGCTGTTCTGGATTCACTGTATAGGCACTGTCCCACAATTGAAAACTCAAGCATAGTCAGACAATTTCCTTAATATATTTCTTAAATTATTCGCTAACAATGAATAGTATTTTAAAGACTTTGGGTCAAGACAGTGGCTAAAGATCCAAGGTTAGTGGTTAACATTTAGTTTAAGGTATTACTGAGAATGGATAAGAGATAAATTTAAGCAACTTGCAGCTTGAGGCTTTTGTTTATTATTTCTAATAGTCCCCATGCTTGTGTGTTCTTTATGTCAAAGTTTAGACTGAGAAAAGGAAAGTTCAAAGATAGAAATGCTATGAGACTTAATTTTCAAAAGTATTTTCATTAAGTTTCCTAAATCTAATTTCTAAATCAAGGAGATGAAACTTCTAAACTGCTGTTCAACAGCTAATTGTCAATATGAGGTTAATATGTCAAATAGCTTCATAACTTGATTCAGTTGACTGTTATTTTTCTTAAAGGTATCAATCTTTTACCTGTAATTCTTCCAATCTTTTTTGTACCATTGATGAAACTTCCAGCAAATCCTGAAACATGAGCTCCTAGGCTGTACCCAATTAGATGAACATTGCTTCTGGAAAACTGAACGGATTCCTGGAATATAGTGGCAGCTTGATTTAGACAAAGAAATGGAAAAATTAAACAGTGAAATATCTATTACAAGCTAAGAATACTGTGAATTATAACGCAAGAAATTTGTATGTTGATGGTGGTTGAATGAGGTGCATGAATCATTCAGTAAATTTCTATTGGCTGAGTGTTATTCCTTCCTTTTCATGCAGCAGGAAAATGCCACATATCTGGACACTGCCACTTACCTTCTATGCACAGGAAAACCATCAACACAGTGGAATTTTTGTTGTTTGTTGCAATAGTCATTCAATGCAGATGTTCACTGCCTTTTGTCTGCAGCATTTGGCTTTCCTATGATTATAAAATGGATTTCTGTTCTTTAAATTTGGTGTAAAACAATCCTCTATAAAAAGTGCCTTGGTTTTTTTTTTTGCCTGAGGTACTAGTACAAGCCAAACTAAAGGGATTAAAATATTGATCAGACATGTTAAATGAAACAGCAATGTACAAAGATGTACGTGTCATTTGTAACAAACCTATTGAAGCAGAATTGCCCTTCTTTCTACCTAATCAATGCTATATACATCTTAAGCATTTCATCTGAGCTGCAAGGCTCAAAGTTTTTCTGACTTGTAAAGAAATATGTGGCATATTCTGCTTGTAGGAAAGGAAAACTTCACTTCTGATTTCTTTGTGGATGTTGCCTGTCCCAGTGGAGTGGCTGTGCAGTCTCAATAGCAGTCTCTTCTGAACATGAGGTGAAACTTGGCAGACTTCTTGTGAGGAAGACAGCTCTTAGAAATCACAGGATCTGACCAATTTTCTTGTCAGATGTTGCTGAAATGGATGCTATTGAGGCTGTAACTGATCATGCCCAATTATTTCTTGGAATAAGAGCACTAATATTTACTTATTGTTTATTCTTTATTAAAATGTTGTGTGGCACTTCAGGTTTTGTTACATCAATTGAGAATCTTTGAAATAATTTGAAATAATTATCTGCCTGTAAGCAGACAGAAGGATAGCAGAAAAATAGTTGTGGGAGTTGAAATTAAGGGATTTTAACTGTTAAACTGTGGAGGGGTGCTTCTCAATGTGAGGAGCATTTACTGGTTGGATACACTCAATGCTGTGAAAATTTATGGTATATTTGAGTTCTGGATCACATCACAGTACAAGAGTAACTACCTACAATACTGGAGGAAGGAGTAAGTGACAGGAATCTTATCTCACCTCTAAAGATACACAAAAATATTTTCATAAACAACCACTTGTTTTTTCCTCTTGCATGATGAAAGTTTTATGAAGTCATATGAAAGTTTATGGAAGAAAAATGTGCACTTCATTAAAGAAATGTGAGTGACTGAAATGAAAGCATTAGCAAACATGCTATTTCAGAAAGGTTGTGGAAGTATAAGAAGAAGTAAATACATCTTTTCCAGAGGAAACATGTGTTGGTCTGGGAGTTCTCACCTCCAGCCACTCCACGAACTGCGCTATCTCCTGTCCTGTGGTGCGTGTGTTCTGTACAGCAATGGGATAGTGCTGGTGAGCCAGTGTGAGCCAGTCTGCAATGATCACATTCATTTGGTTATGCTGAGACTTCAGAGCTGCTGCCATTTTCCAAATCCAGCTTTCTAATATCCCATCCACCTGTTAGAATTGAAGAACAAACCCAAATAACAAGAAAACCATTGTTATGGGAAAGCAGTCTCTGCCAAATATTTGTTGTGAAAAACATAAGGAAACAAAAACCTGAGTACGGAGGGATTAAGGCTGATAACTAGATTTTAGGGACTTCAGCCTGCTTCAGTGCTGAGAATCTTTAGGTTTTGGTAGACCAAAAAAATTAAGTCAATATAATAAGGGTATAATAGAGTATGTTTTGTAATAGGAACTATTATAAATGAAAATGATGTCCCCAAATACTTCAACTCATCCAGAGATAATTAGTAGTATTGGTTAAAAAGACAGAAATGCCCAGGAAATGTCTGATTCCATTCAAGAGCAGCTATCCTTGTAAGTATAAGCTAAAAGAATTGGTGGCAGGAAGCTGGAGGATTGCAGACCTGTGGGCATTTGTTGTCTCCAGCCATTCCATTTTGAGAACTGCTTGTTTTGAGTCATTCTTTTTGAATACCTGGTTACAATTTTGTCACATCAGAGCATGTTTCTGATTTGATGGACTAGAATTATTATTTAATCTATCAGACTTCATAGTTATTCTAGTTGTATGTATTTACTCAATTAATAAAATAGCCTTATCTCTTCTAGTGTATTAGAATTTGGGAGTCTCAGGTCTGGGTTTCCACACACACTCCTTTAAGAGCCCAGAACCTCTGCAAATTAAGTTAATGTGAATGGTGAACTTCAGTGATAGCAGCTTCAGGACCATAGTTTGAGGAGGGTGTAGGTTTTGAACAAATCTGTCTTTGTGAGCTTTGGCTTTTATTTACTAAGGGAATTAAATATATCTCTGTTATTTGCTAAGGGAGTTACATGCATCATGGGGGGTGTTCAAAGTTCCTCTGCATATTTGCAGATGTGCAAGAAAGATCCATTGTCCCACCTTATGTAATTCCATTGGTTCTATGAGAATTCAAAGATCTGTTAAAATGACTCAGTTTCTTATCCTGCCTACTCTTTTGTTCCTTCTCCAACCGAGAAGCTGATGAAAAGTCACTCTTAGTATTGGCATGCTTTTGAGAAAGATTTTTTTATGGTGAATTGGTTTTTTTATGGTTTAACTAGAAACAGTTCAGTGCTAATTCATAGATGTTGAAGGCTCTGCTTTCAACTGAAGGGGCTTGTGGAGAAATTCTTTTTAAAGGTGTATCTGTGAGAAAGATGTGGGGATATTGTGGGTACTATTCAAGAAGTCTGTAAATATCTGGCAGTGAACATAGAGAAATGAAACTGGTATTCAGCTCTCCAGGGCATAGCACATTAAAAATTCAGCTACTTGTTCAGGCTCTGCTGGCTTTAAACCAGGGCTGAATTTAATCCTTGATATGGGAGTCCCATGTGAAAAATTGCTCGTAGACCATTCCTTCAGAATCTGTTGGGAATTTCCACATTGTATTTTTTCTAGCCATGATAGCTACCAGTGAAATCTATCATCTTTCTATCACAACCTTACTTCTGAAGTTGCTTCTGTAACATAATGAGAAGGAAAGTATATCAAATGGGATGGAATATGAATTAAAAATAAAATGTGAGTTCATACCGACCAGCCATGGACTATCATCACCAGAGGAAGAGAGGCATTGAAACCACATTTGTCAAGAGTCTCCAACTGATTGACAAAAACCCGGCAGCTGCCTTCAGCTGTATCTGTATAGAGTCGAAATTTGGTTTCTAAGTTTTGCTGATATTTCTTTGCCGTAGTGTGTTCACTCTGTGATCCCAGTGCCTCTGAAATGAAATTTGTGACAACAGTCATAATAGGAAGGAATTGAAAACCTGAAGAGTTTTTCAGCAGAGAATACCTAAAATCACTAGTGCAACAGTTTGTAAAACAGTAAATGAGTAAGCTTGGAACTCTTCCTGTGTATAGTTGTTGCTTGTTCCAGCTGGGCCTAAGCTGGACATTCTTTCAAAGTCTGAGATGGTCTAGATGTGCCTCTGAGTCCCTCTATGTGAACAGTAACAGTTACACAGGAATAATGATCTGATTGCTGTGGGCCTCTATAAATGCACAAGGATTGTAAGATCACAGTACAGGTGTGATGATGGACCATGAAGTGCATGCACAGACAGGAACATTCAGAGGCTCTTAACTCTGCAGAGCATTTCTACTGATGTGTATTTGCTAGTAATTGCTGAGCAAGCATCATTACACTGAAATAACCATTTTATTCATGGTTGTAACTGCTTAGAGACCTGGGTGATTGCTTAAAACTATTAGACCACATCATGCTTTTTTTTTTTCCTTTGAAAAGGCAAGATGAAATGTTTTGCTTTTAGTTGTAATATTTTTGATGATTTTGTTTTTAGGTAAAATAGCTTGGTGCATTTTAAGATAGCGTTTTCAGAAATGTCAAGTAAGAAAGCGAGGGCAGTGTGAACTGTGGTCTTACGACATCAGAGCTTAGAAGGAAAACCCATAAAATATAGAGCAATTTCAGAAAAATAGAATAAAATAAAGCACAAGCTTACAAAAAGGACCTTGTGACATACAAGCCTGTCTAGTGAGACCTCAGAATATTTATTTAGCTGAAAAAACTCCATATAATAAATATTATTTAAGCTAGAAAAAATGGGGTTTAGTGGAAGAGAAAATGTGATGAACTAGATAAGAAAGAGGTTATACTTTCTAGTATTGGAGAGGAAACATTTAGATTGGAGAGATTTTACTAATGGATTTCCCTGGGGACAGTTTTTAAGCTAATCTTGTTTTAATATTTCCATTAAAGAAGCAACAGGAAAGGTACAAAGCTGATAAAACATGGGAGGCCCTTGCTAATAGTGAGAAGACCAAACCATTAAATGTTAAGTGCTAGATGACAACTTGAAAATACAGCAAGAGAAACTAGTAGAAATCTCCTGCTATGGAGTGCAGGGTCATACAGTTGATAGGAATTTCTCTATAAATGAGACTCATAAATTGGAAGTGACACAATGATAAAAAAACTTGACTGAAGTAATCAATAACAAAACTGACCATGAGTCACTGCTGTCATTTGATTGTGAGAAAGGAAAATATAATTCCAAGATGCATTAAGGTTTTGGTAGGAAGAGAGGATGTCAATTGTAAGTTTAGGCCTTTGTAACCACATCCAGAACAGTATGCATAGCTCTTGTTGCCAGGGGCATCTGTGAGAAAGATGTGGGCATATTGTGGGCACTTTTCAAGAAGCCTGTAAATAATTGGTAGTGAATATATCAGAGAAATGATACCGGTAGTTTAATTTCAAATGAAGTTGGTGGTTCAGGTTCCATCAATTCCATCTGCAACAGCTGTTCACCAGCACCACTGAAATGGTCAGGGAGGAGGCTTTTGTTTTAATTAGACCTAACAAGTAATGAAATATTACTGGAGATGAAAATTAAATATTTGATTCAATGAGAAGTTAAAATTATCTGTCCCATAACATCACTGAAATTAGTTAAATTTTAGTTCTTATTTTTCTTGCATAAAAGTTCTTTAATAAAACATTAATATCAGAAAGATTGTATTTTGTCTTCTAAGACAAAACATTTCCTTTTTCTTTTTTTTTTTTTTTTTTTCTTGTACATTGAAACTCTTATGTCTGTAGATGTTTTTAGAGAATACCTAAAATCATAGACTTTTCATTTCTGCATTGTATCTGCAAATCTATCCTGGCTTTCTGTGATGTTGTCTTGATGAGATTTTGGTAGTTTACAAGGAACTTGTGATTCATTTACAGAGGAGTCTTTCTCCTGCAAATGTGTGTGGTGACATGAAACTCCATTGTTTAAATATCTGCAATAGTAGCGTCTTGTGATGCAAAGAACTCCAGTGTGGAAATGTGCTGGGTTTAGGTTAGACTGTGTTTTTGCCAGATCAGTTGTTACAAACATTATTCCAGGTTTAATTTCAGTGTAATGATAAGACATGATAAAACACATATTTAATTTGTTTAAGTGTGTGGCAGTTCTGGCAAGAAAAGTCTTAAGCTGACCTGCACTGGATGGGCACTGTTTTCTATTTGTTGCTAATTACTGTTGGTTCTATTGAACAGGCAATGTTATGTTTCATAGCATGGGAGATGTTATTGAAGAAATTTATTCAGCCTCGTACACAAGCTGGAATTTAAAAAGCTTCAAAGTTACAGAAGGTTTGGTTGATAAAATTCATAGCTTCAGTCTCTAACATTTTCCATTCAGGACAGTTTTAACTGTCATAGGACTAAGTCTGATCACATCTCTCTTACAATGTCCACTTTAAAGAATTTCTGTTGCATTTTTTTTTTTTCTCTTGCAGAGGACTTAGTTTCTGAAGTGAGTAATATCAGTAAAGGGTGAATCTACATAAAGAGCTGAAAATTAGAAAGAGCTTTAATAATGTTGATATTCTTAACGTCTGGTTTATTTAGCCTTTGGTGAGTAGGCTCTACACAAAAATCAGCATTGTGTTCTATTTCTAGCATAAAAAGAAAAACAAACAACAAAAAAGTAGCTTGTGCTTGTTCCATTGTACACATCCTTTCTTTGTTTAATGCCTTGTTTTCATTTTCTTTTTGCTCTCTCAGTGTTTGTGCAATGCAAAGGCGCTTTGTCACTCTGTACTGTTTGTACATCGTACAGAAAACAAGTCTGACTAAAAGCTGTTTTCTTTAGACACTGGCTGGAAAGTGCTGCAGTGCTTTAATGGCTGAACATTGTTTTGCTGGTAAATCTGGGAGAGGGGATTAAAAATACTGCTTGAACATCTTGGCTATCAAAAGTTAAAAGTTCCTCTAGGATCAGATGTGTTATTCAACAAGGAACTACTTCAATCTATTAATCTGTGTAATGACTTGGAGAAGCAAATAGTGTCTGAAGCCTGGTTTCCACAACAGACTCTTGCTGAAGGTGTCATAGCAGTGACTCAGAGACTTGGCCTCACAGAACTGGGAAGTTTCATAGGTCAGATTGCAAAAACAACACAATTCAACTGCTCAAGATTTTTTTCATGGTAATTACAGTAAAGCGTGCAGAGAGCTCTCTGGGCCTCCAAAGAATTGTGCTTTGGAAAAATGCCAGGTGAGCAGGTTGCTGACTTAATTTCCTTACTTTCCTTTTTCTCAGAAGATCCTACTCTGACATGAATTCTTTCAGCAAAGGCAATGCAGTGTGGCCACACTGATCTATGTGCTTCCATGAATTACCTTCCCACAGAACAGTGCAGTGATCAGTAGCAAGAGAAGCTATTGTGAATTCTTCACACCCCTGCAAAGGAGGTTCAGCCCTTTACCTTTATATTAACAATGTTTCCGAGAGGTGCAGTAAAGACTGAAAGCTGGGTTTGTAAACACCACTTCACGGCAACATAGCAGATTCTTGTAAAATGTTTTGGAGTTAGTTTTGGGCAGACAAACCCAGAGCATTTTTATATTTGACCTGAGATAATAATGTTTTCTTATTGAAAAGTAAAATGAAGATAGAATCCCAGCTGAACAAAATAAGCAGGTTAATCCAGGAGACTGACTTGGACTGAATCACCCCAAAAGATAAGAAGGTGTTCCTAAATACAGAATTTTGGAGTCCCTTCTGGAATTTCCAGATGTGGTAGCACTGCTTTAAACTTGCTAATGAAAACTCTGCTGGAAACTAGACAAAGGTCTAGATGCTGTCCAGGGTTTGAAACTATAAATATCCTATGCTTTTACAGGGGAGAGATCCACAACGAAATATATTTATGTATCGTGTCTTAGGTATAGAAATACAGCTGCAAAATATCTGCTTCATAGCACAAAAATTGCCTAAACATGTGAAGTAATGAGGATGAAGTATAGTAGAACTATCTAATGTTTAAAGCAAAATTTTAGTATTTGCTAAGTCATATACTTTAAGTTCATCTTACAGTACAGCATAAAAATATTGGTATTTCCAAGTAAGGAAAGTAGCTTTTCCACTTAAGAAAAATAATGTTCAGCATCCTTCTTCCTCTCATGGAACTCGAATTGAAGAGGATATTTCAGCGGCTCTCACCTAATCCTTAGACAATTGAAAAGTTAATTAAGTAAATCTGAACAGAAGTTGAAATTTGGTCTCTTGGCATGTTAAGAATACATAAAAATCACACATCAGAGTGTGAACAGGCACTGCTATTTGCAGGTCCTGGCTGCCTTGTGACCCCAGCAGCAGCCTCCCTCCATGGTCATCAGTGGATTTGTCTGAGCCCTGATAAACCTCCTGTGTCTTTTGGGTGGCTTTTCCTGCTTACAGGAAAATGTTTCCAAGAGTACTTATGTATTGTAATCATATTTTAGTGTCACCAGTATCCAATATATTGCAGAAACAAGTGACACAACAATTCCCAAGAACCAGAAAATTCTGTTGTAAAATTGAGCAAAGGCAGTGATGTGTTAATGATTTTGTTTTTAACATGGAAAGTGGAATATATCACAGAGCCCCCCATTTCCAATAGCAAGATTTTTTTTTGGTACTTATAAGAGGAGCTAATATCATGGCAGTGTTCAAGTCTCTCAATTTGACAAATTCTTCCTGTAGAGCTTTTCTTTTTAGTTGATTTTTATTTTTCCTGTCACTTCAAGGTTTTTTGGATGTCATAAACTAATGGTTGATAATTCCATCACATGTAGTTCTTAGGGGAGAACTCTAAAACATGTAATTTTATTTTTGGGGTGGGATGGAGAGAGGGGATCCTAGGCCTTTTTGATTGCTCCAGAGTCCCATGCAAGATAAAACAGTCAAAACTAAGGTCTATTGTATTTAAATTTTGTCATATCCTTATGTAGTTCCTTTGTGTTTTCACTCTCTTTAACTTGCTCACCTTGCCGAATGAAAAGTAGATATCACTTAGCAAAGAATGAATGAAAAAAAAGCAAAAAAGCATGACAAGGTTATGACAATTGGCTTAAACATCTGTTTAGAAAAAGTTGTTTTGAAAAAAGCTTTCCTTTCTCTTCAAGTTTAAATGAATGATGAGATTAGATATGAGTAGGTATTAGATGAATAATTAGATTCTCTATCTGGAAAGTATTCTGAGCTGTCATTTCTTGTTTCTCTTGTCCTGTGTGCATGCAGGCATGCCAAAGGTGAGTTAAACTCACCGTGAGTGTAGTTTGTACCCAAACAGCCACAGAGGGAGAGTAGAGATGATTACCTAACTGTTGTTATCCCTCTGATAACACACTTTTAACTCTCTGTTGGGAAATCCAAGAGGAGAGCACATAAAATTGCACCTTTCATACTGTTTCATACTGGAGAAGGATGTGTCTGGAAAGAGGCCAATCCAAAATTCAGATTTTGTTAATGAGGCAATGGCATCTTCAGTGGAAGATGTGTGAGG
Source organism: Parus major (assembly GCF_001522545.3). Taxonomy (NCBI): domain Eukaryota; kingdom Metazoa; phylum Chordata; class Aves; order Passeriformes; family Paridae; genus Parus; species Parus major. The sequence continues at coordinate 6,346,973 of NC_031779.1, forward strand.
TGCCTGGTCAGAAATCAGCTCTGTGCTTATCAGGGATGATTCTGCCTCTCTGTGTTCTTTACCATTAGAGTGCAGAGGATACCTTCTTGTTTTCTTTGAAAATCTGACCCATCCAATATCTACCAGAAGCCAAATTTTGTAACCTACTTTCAGAAGTTGCCTATATTAAAGAATTTGATAAAAGAACTTTGTCAGTTAGGTAGCTTGTGCTGCTGTTTATTTGAAATTGCCTCTCCTGGATGCATCTGGTCAGGTGATGGAGACAGGAACTGTGTCAGTTCCTCAAAGTGCCTTAAGTGGGACAATTTGGTGATCTGGAGAGTAAAATGAGAACATCAAACAAAAGTCTTGCTAGGAAACCTTGCAAAAGATGGCAAAACAGATAGAATAGCATGTTTTGTTTTCCACTTGCAGTTGTGTGTCTCAGCTATTTAGAGATAACTCTCAAGTCATTTATGATTCAAATAATACATTTCTATTTAATGCCTTCAAAAGAGGGAGAAATAAAATGCAGTGGAACATGTTCTTTAAGAGAAAAAAAAATAGGTTATTCTTTTGCTTTTCTCTGGTTTATCTATTTTTTATTTATACATGTTAAAGTATCAGAATATGTTTTTTTTCTCACTTCTTTGTGAATTTGCTTTACTGTCATTATTTTTGAACACTGGGTTTTTTCAAAATTCTCTAAAGAGCTACCTCTTTTTGATTCCTGTGCCATACTGATTTACTCTTTCTCTTCCATGTAAAACCTCCCTTAGTATGTGAAATTTCAAAACTTATTTTTCACATCTCCTTTATTTAGAATCAATTATCAAAGTGAAAAATTAGAACAGAAGGCAAAGAAATAACACCCACCCTCCAGACTGTTTCCAAGCTTGGAAACTGGAAGTGCCTAAGAGAAATTCAGTGAGGATTCCTGAGCACCTAAACAGCTCTGCTGAGTCAGGAGATGTGGGAGCTGAGCTGGGGGAAGTGCTGTGTGTACAGACTCTCCCTGCTGAGTGTGCACCTCCTCTTGGCAACCACTCTTGAGGGTTGAACTGGGAGGGCCTGGGTTGCATCACAACATGTTTGATCTAGAGCTCTACCTGGCATTACTTTTGACTTACATTTTGGCTGGTTGTTAGAACAATCAACTTGTGAAAAATAATAGCTTTTGGAAAATGTGTCCACTGAAAACCTTTAATTCCTTTTCACATCCAGCTTATCTGTGTAAATACTTCCTGTTCAACATTATTAATTATCTGGAAGTAGTTGTTAATCTAAAGTAATTAAAAAATAATGCTGAAATCAGAATTGACCAACAGCATATTTAGGCTAATTTATGTAAAAATCTTTGAAGTTTTAATCTGCAATTTTATTACTGTAAAGTTTTGGCTTTTTATCTAGTTTGGGCAGGAAAATGTTCCTGGGATATGAAAACATAATCCTGCTCAGCTCTTAAAAAATCAAGTCAGGTTTTACCCTGGGAGAGATGGACAAGAGGTAAACAGGAAATCTAGATCAAAGGATTCAAAGCTGTGCATATACTTGCTTATAACATCATCATTTAGAACATTGTTTTTCTCAGTTTTTTTGTTTTTCTCACCAAGGGACCAGGCAAAAACCTCTATTACTTATGTGCATATCCCTTGGAACCATTTCCCATATGCTGGTACTCTCATGACAGGTGTAAATTTTGATTTAAAAAGATAGACTGTCTTGAAATAGGTAAGACATTTTTTGAGCTATATTTTAGGGTAGCTATGCTGGAAGTGGGAGTTCCTTTTCTTCTTATGGCCAGCCTTTTTTTGTTGTGATTCTGAAGTGAAATCACTTTTCTGGTGCTATGTCAGAAATCCAGCATGACTTCTGGATCACAGCATTCCATAGTATGAGGAGAAGTTAAATACATGGACTAAGAAATGTGTTTAAAGTTCAGAAAAACACAAAACAAAACCAGAAGAATGAGAAGAGAGAAATATCAACATCTTTAGAATATTAGCACAGGAAGGCATTGCTGAGTAAAACTCCCAACCTGGGCCATGGAACAACCCTGCAGGGCAGGTTGCTGGATAATAGATTTATTCCCTGGAAGGCAGAGCTGATATGGGGAGTGGTGGGTGTACAACAGTCATGTGTACAACCAGCCTTGTCTGCACAAAGCTAGTGAAGTGTGGGTTTATTTACTTATTTGTTTATTTTTTGTTTATGAATTTTTGGTAGTGGCTATCCCACCAAACTCCCTTTGTGAATATTTATGCTTGGCAGCCTTCTGATATTCAGAAGGAGACAAATAGGACTGTCTCTGTTTGCAGAAAGACAGTGGGGAAATGAGAGGTCAGCAGGACCTGGAAGATGATTGAATGTTGCAGTGGAAAGGAGGTAGAAAGAGAGGGAAAGTGGATACTCAAGCCTTGTTAAGTGGGGGAATCTGTCTGGATTGAGTAGAATTAAATCTCAGGCTACCAAAGTGGGCTTTGTTCCATTCAGGGACTAGGACTAAGCATCCAAATGTCTCAGTCTGAGTGGTAACTTGGCATCTGGTCCCTTAAATTTTTTCTACTTCCAAGAAACCTCTGTCTTAGAGGAAATATTGAGAGAATTTTAAAGGATATGTTCTTGGGAGCTTTATTTTGCTTTAATTTCCCTCTCCTCCCTTTCTTATCTCTTTTTCTCTTGCCTCTCCAATAAGTTCCTGTTTTTTTTCCTTTATGACCTTTGATTTTTTTTAATAATTATTTTTTAAAATATAGAATTGTTTTGTTTTACTGTTTTTGTCTGAAAGCCTTAGTTATGCCAAAATAACTGAGGGGAAATCCTGTTTTTGCAGCAGATAAAAACTTTTTGCTTTGACAATCACTAGGTGTGTTCATCTAAGCAAGAGTTTGATGGTTTCACTGATATGGTATTAAAAGGCTTTGATCATTTTAAGTGTATCCTGAATTTCTCCAAACTGATCTTTTACAGTAGATGCCTGTAGGTATTTCTTCTAAAACCTCTGCATTGCACACTGTTTACAAAAGTTATTTCCATGAAATTCTGCCTTTTAGACTTTTTGTCAAATACTGAATGAATTTGTTTTAAAATTAAACTGTTTAAGAGGAAAAAGGATTTACTTGGGATGTATTTTAAGTACATTCTGTCTACAGAACTAGTCTAAGAACTTTTATAAATGCTGTCATGCAATTTTTTGGACAAGTTTCCTTGTGTAGATGAACAGAGCCCAGGGTATAACAACAGTTCACAAAGAATTGCTCAAGTACATTTTTTTAGTACTGTAGTGCCCTTCTCTTTTAATAAAAGGGGCCTCACAACAGTTTCCTACAAAGATTTGTCTGTGTAAGTTTGAGGTGAGCCATTACTAAAGTTGGGAGAGTTGTTGAGCTCTGCAGGCCTTTCCAGGAATCCTGTGAAAACTATTACAGAAGATAGCATTTTGTAGAATACTTGATACAATCTGTATAGTACATTGCAAAATGCTACTAAAAGTATAAACAGCACAGAAAACTTTTAGTTGCAGTTTTATCCCTTTTACCCATAACAACAGACACCTTTGCACATCATGATTCCAGTCATAGGGAAAATATGTACAAAATGATAAAAACTGTTTTTTAAAAGTCACAATGCTAAGGTCCAGTGAGTTAGATGGCTAGACATGTGATTTGTGTCTCACTCAAAGCCTTAAATCTCAATTTCAAGTGAAATAAAGCTGCCTCTTGGCAGCACTGCAAGGGCACACAGTGCTGCAATTTTAACCTGTTACTGCAGTGATGGGGAGAATTCAGGTTCTGGGCCTCTGGCAGTATTTGAGGTTTGGGTGCAGAATTCCAAATTTGAGATGGGCAGAGAAAAAAAATACTTGTTTTGTTTCCTGCTAACTTCAGGTTTTTAAGGGGTTCACAGGCAAAAACTCTGGAAACAGTAGCAGTAAATATGTATTAGTGGGCAGCAAAATAGTGCTATGTAACAGCATAATGCTATGTTAGAGTATAATTTGGCTCATAATTGTCCATTATAGCTATGTGATTTATATAATTATCTTACATAGTGTGTGTAAAGTACATACACACATAGAAATGTGTATATTAAAAAAAATATATACATTGGTGTTAAATGTTTTTTATAAATACTACAATGTTTACATGCACCTAATTAAGCATATGACATTCCCCTCATTATTACAGCATTTAATAGGAATGAAACATTACTTTGGACATTTGTCTTAGAAGATTCAAGTGTTTAATATTCAGAGACCATATACATAAAATATCCAATTTCTAAATCTTTGCTGTGCATCCATGCATTGCTGAGCACTTTTTCCAGGCCCAGAGCATGGTTCTTAATGCAGATGAAGCACATGTGAACTGAACAGTTGCAGTAGGTTCGATAACCTTCAAAATGCTTCAAGGCATAAGTCAGCCACTAATTTTCAAGATAAATTTGTTGTTATCTCTCTGATGAGATTTTTAGGGTGTCTCTGGTTATATCTGTTATTTCAGTTCCTGTAGTCCTAGGTATTTGAATTTTGCAACAGTAAAAGCAACATCGAAGGAAAATTTTTAACATTAATTTTCAGTTGGATTATTTTTTTATTTATATGGCTTTTTCTAGCAGTTGTAGACTGACATGAACCAAACTGGGAAGATTTAAGTTGCTTTCCATATTTTGAACACAAAGAAATTGATGAAAAAAATCACTGTGTTCCAAAGTGAACGACAGTATGATTATTAATGTCTTTGATTTTTAGGATATCTGAAAGCACACTTAACTAAACCTATTGTGCTAAACCTATTGCCAAACAGTTGGGAAAATCAATGTATGATCTGCAAGTATTATTTGGAAATTTGGTATTCCTGTTCCAAAAAGTGACTCCCAATAATTTGCATTAAGCAGGAATGGACAGCAGAATGAACTGAAAGCCAGGGGCAGACAAAGGGTTCTGCAGGGGTAGAACAACCCAGGGATGCTTCTGTTCATTGCTGGTTTTGGTCTGTGAACAGGAAACGTCAGTCTCCCAGTCAGGCAAACCCTTTTTGTGAACAACATGTTCCTGATGCTTGATGTAGGTCAAGCAAAAATACATTTTCTCCCCCCATTTGTATTGTTTTCCTACTTGGGATGGGGTTCTATTTTATAACTAGTCTCCATAGTTGGAAATAAAAACTTTATTATTTCATCAGCTGTCCTTGCTCATTCTCTTTAGACTTTCCACCTTCACAAGTTAGGAATTTCAGAAGAGAAATCATTCCCTGGAGTTTCTTTGATCTCTGCTTGTGATGTCTTGTTGATGAGAAATTTATCATAAACTAGATGAACTATGAATGAGTTGCTGAAATTTTTCACACATTAGATTTGCTGGTGGATGTTTAATGAAGCAGCCTTGTGTTCTTTCACCAGGAGTTGTTCAATGGAATCCAACAGGGCAGCACCATGAAAGTATGCTGAGCCCAAGTTTGCTTTGCTTTGCAAAGCAGAATGGATCTGCTTTAGTGGAAAAAAAAATCAACATCCCTGGGCAATATTAAATTTTACTATAAGCTTGTGGTGTTTATAAGTTTGAAGCATTAAACCTTTCCAAAAGGATGGACACTAAGCCTCATTTTGCAAAATGAGGTCTCATCTTTAGCAGTAGGGATTTTGATTGTGATATTTGCTGGGATTAAAACAGAAGATTCCTCCATAAACTTAAAGGGGAGTATGGAATCATTTAAACAATGAATATATTAAATCTGACAGTCTGGAAAACACATGCAAAGTCAAGAATACAGTTGCCAGATGTTGCAAGGGAAGATGTTCAGAATTGATCTCACAACAGCACAAGTAACAAAAAGCCTGTAAATTTCTCTTAGAAGAGATTAATTTAAATATTGTGAGCAATGTCAAGAAGAAGTGGATGTGTTTATGCTATCTTGTTCTTCCTAAATGTTAATTTTTTAGATTGAGCCTGTCTATATTCTACTTGTGTTTTAAGGTATTAATTTAACAAGACTTTCTGGACTCATAAATAATCCATGTAATGTACATATTAGTACAGCAGAGTCATTTCCCTAAATCTAGTAACTGAGAGTTGTTATTTGCATTGCAGTTGTACCTGGAGGCCTGTTCAGCATTGGAGCCTCATTGTGGTGAATATTACCAACCATCCAAGATTAGGGGATTGGGTTTTTGTTCCCCTGAGAATCAAAATGATTTAGCAGAATTTTTTATGAATTTGACTTGCGTCCTTTTCATGTCCTTAAACTTCACTTCTGGGGTCTTTAGGTATGTGTCCCTCTAAATCAAGTTCATATTCTTAACTCTTTAAGTTCTTAAGTTTTTCTTTGCTGAGCTTTGCTGAGCAGGGATGTGTGCTGTCTCCTGTAGGGTGTTGTGACACCAAGCCTTGCCAGGCTGTGCACTGTCACACCTTGCTCTGGAAGCACATGAGACTCAGGAAGATTTTGCTGGTGAGGGAGGAACCCCAGCTCCCAAGGCAGAGCCCAGGCCTGGTCCTGGGTATTGCACACCCATGGAATTGTCCTGGGAATTGTACACCCATGGAATTGTCCTGGGAATTATACACCCCTGAAGGTGATAATGGAAAATTCAGAGGACCCAATTCCCCATACCTGAGCAGTTTGGCCATGATTCTTGCACTCATTTGATTCAGTTCACTCAGCCAACATGTGGAAATTAATTTTTCTTTCTACTGGGCCAGTTTGCTGGTGGCTTAGCAAGCTAAAAAGACTATTGCAAAAACTGCATAAGTCAGCGTAAGGAATAAGAAAAGAGATCACAGAACTGATCAGGCAAATTCTTCCAAACCTCCAAATGTGAAAATCAAATGGAAGCAGGGTGCATCTAAAGACTTAAGCAAAAGGTTTGTCACCCAAAAGCAGTGATTGTAGAAAAATTTACATTTTAATTTACTCAAAATTGTTCTGTGAAAAATATCACAGCCCACTTAAACCTTTTCTTATTTTTCTATTAGCATAAGAAAAGGTATCTCTGAAAGTACTTGGAAAGCTGATTTTATAATCCCTGTATTCATTTGCCTAGCACAGAGTTTGTAGCCTCAGAAGTTAAAAATTCTCCAAATAGTTACAGACCAATTGTATTTGGGCAACAATGTGAAACTTCTCTGAAGCGGCTGAGAAAACATAATAAGACATTCCTCTGTAGTGCTTGAGAGCACAGCACAGCCAAAAAGCTTGGTGAATGCGGTGTGGGGGAAAGGAGCAGTTTGTTATCAATCCAGAACAGCTATCTCACATGGCCAGAAGAGAGATCAGTGCCTCAGCTGAACAGCCAGATAGCCACTTCTGCTGCTTGGTGAACAGCTGCCCTTGCTGAACACAGCAAACCTACAAAAAGCACCAGGACAGTGCCAGAGTGGCAGATTTTTCCAGCCCTTCTGTGCAAAGTGTGGATGTGACACATAAGGGCATCAAGCAGCTGCATTAGGGCCCACAGTGAGGGACAAGGCTGAGCTTGTTCCTGTAAGTTCTCTGGCCATGGACACTCCAGAGCTGGGAGCCACTGCCCATCAAAGTGTTGGAGCTCTGGGACTGGGGGAGACAGCAATAACTGGGGAGCTGGAAACCTGACTGCACAAATATGGGGATTACCTTTCTGCATTGTTCTCTTAACTACTTTCGTTTGTCTAAAGCTGCTTTACCATATTGTGCATAGGTGGTGCACATAACACCATAGCTCATGCTTCTGGCTTTGGTTGGCATGTTTTATCTAGAATCTGTCATATTTTGTAGGGCAAAGAAAGTGGAACTGCTATTCATATGCAGAGAATTAAAGACACAAAATGGGAGGGAATCTTGTGTAAAACAGTAGCTAAATGTTCTTCCAGAAGGCTTCCTTTTTTTCACTATATAAAAATTCACTTTAAGTGGTTAAAAAACTTTTTTTTCTTTTTCTAAAAAAAGCTTTTGTAACAATAGAAACAAAACTATTTGGATACAGAATTTCCTTTGTATATAAGAACCTAAATGTGCTTTAGAGTGTATTCAGATCATATTACAGCACTGGACTGGCATCCTTGTCTGCAACCATCTGTACCAGCAAAGAGGTTACCACCTCCAGCTTTTTGTCACCTCCCACCTGCCAGGAATTACCACCCTTACCATTCTGCTACCAATGCTCCAATGTTGCCCCTTTACTGCAAGGAGGATCAGCTAGGTTACCTCACATCACCTGTTTTAACTGTTTAAACTGGTCTAATTTATTCTGCTTGAAAGAAATTTGGACATGTTTATGTGATCTCCTACAGGAGTTAGATAAAAGTGGTAGCTGTCAGGAAATGATAAAAATGGGTGGAGTGCTACAGGCAGTAATCACTGACTGACCAAGAATTTTTTTTCATGGCCCGAGACACATACATGCAGTCGTTCACTAACTTCTGGAAAACTCCCTACTGATATTTATTCTTTGTTTCTTACACTTTCAAATGGAGATCAGGTATATTGGCTTGGGTGTTGTGTCACTCAGTTCTACTGTGGACATTAGAATATTTTCACTATAGTATAGATATACAGAAAAAAGTTATAAATACCCTTGCATTTTATTGTCATCATCCAGCAAGCAGTAATATCAATTTATCAAACTTCTGTGCCCAGAAATAATTTCTAATTGTGCACTTTTATTAAACAACAAAAAGCTCTTTAATTATCCCAAGGCTTTCATTCATCTCTAAGCCATCATTTTGTTAATCTCTAGTGATCAGACTGGTACTACAGTCAGAAGATAAACACTACAGATAAATAGAATTATTTACCTCTTCATGTCATGCCCGGAACCCCAAGTAGGTGAATTTATCAGCCTTGTTATTTGGCACTGAATTTGAGCTCAACCTAGAATTCTCAGAGCTAAGTTTTTACATAAAAACAAATCTATAATAGTCGTAGTTTATGTGGCTAAGTCACAGAAGGTGATAATATATTATATACTGCCAAAATATTTTGTTTTCCATGTCTCTTCTCTCCAGTTCATTGCATAATTTCCTTTTCCCTCTGGTCCATCCCTTCCAAGCTGTGATAATATGCAGTAAACATTCATATCAGATCCTAATTTTTAAAAACACATTGTGTTTAATATTTGCTTTAGAATATATAGCCTCCTATTGCATTGTGCTATTTTATATGGACTGAGAAAATCCCCATGCTCAGATAGACAATTCAAGTCTTCCCTGTCATATAGCAAAGAAAACCAAATACAGAATATTTGTTACGTGTCTTTTCCCAAAGTATATGTGTGTTTTCCCAAAATAAGATGCTGGGGTCTAATGCTACACATGGCACATTCATACTGTCACCAGAACAAGTGCTAGAGATGAAGACTCTCCAGTCTCCCTGAAGAATTCCTGTCTTCATGACTTGACATTGCAAAAGCAAATCAAACCCAATTCCTCGTCACCTCTGCTGACTTGGTCAGTAAAAGTCTGCATGATGCAAGAAGTGATCTCAGAGTGGATACTGCTTTTTAGGCTGGAATAATGTGAACACTTCAGTGCCAGCTGCCAGCACTGCCTTTGTCCACTGCAGAGGCAGTTCTAGCCAAGTTTGTTTCATTCATGTCTGCATCTTGGCTGAAGAATGACATTTCTGGTAAAAAATAGGAAATAAGCTGAGCATCAGTAGCATACTAATGAACCCCAAATTCCCTTGCAGCTGCTGGTAGGCCAGTGAATCCTGCTGAATGAACCCTGTGACAAGGGGGCATGTGCCACAGTCCTCACCATCCAGTTCTCAGGCTCTCCTGGGAGACCTCTGTTGAAAAATGCAGAAAAAAAATCTACAGGAAAAGCCATTTATTCCAACAGGGCAATGGTTTTCTTGGGCTTATCAAAGGCTCATAAGAGTAATGAAACCAGCATGGACAGTTGGACACACAATTTTTAGTAAGGAAATGTGTAACAACTGCCTTCTGTGCTGTACTGACAGGGAATAATGATAGCAGAAATACCATAAATTCACTGTTCTTGTGCTCTTCATATAGCCACGAGGAGAGGGATAGTGTGCATCCATACTGGTATCTGGGACAATGTGGGAATTAATGATAACAGGGAGGCAAAGGTCTGTGCATCCACATTCCCTGGCACAGCACATCAGACTCTTGCTCCTGAGTTTTTCCTCTCAAAGATGCACATCATACACCTCAGTTGTAATAACTATAACTATTTTTTTTTCTGTTCTGTAATGAGAAAAGGTATGAACACAGGATGATTTTTAGCTAGGCAGTTATGGGTGTTGTTTTGTTCTCTTTAAAAGCTAACATAGTATGTTTAATTTAAGAAAACTGTTGTTCAAGATCAATAAAATGTAAAATGCTAAAAAAAAGCAAAGAATGATGCTAGCAATAATTTTTTTTACTGCTTGATCAAACACTCAAAAAATTTATTTCTATCAGAAAAAGAAAGGATATATTTGAACCTAATTTGTCAAAGAAGTAGCTCTTAAAAGACTGAAACTACTGAGCAATAGATTTGGAGGATACTGGGGGAAATCTTGGTCCATGAGTCTTTTTGTATTGAATGAGCATGTGAGTTTGGCCTTGTGACACAGCAGAATAAGAGATCTGGCTTGGCAAGTTTACTGCTGTCTTTTCTTTTTTCCAAGTAATAACTTGCCTCTGATTTGGAAATTAAAAAAAAAAAAACCAACTTTGTCCTAACATAGTTTCTGATAGCTATAGCTATGATAAACACACTGATGGAATATTTTAATTATTAGGTCTATAGAATTACTGATTTTCTGACTTTTATGTAAATACTTCTCAACAGAAATTGAGAAATTATGTTTATTTTCTTGTGAATGAAAATGCTTTTATATTTCTGCCAAAATGTTAGGAAGGTACTAAATTAATTTCTATAATTATTTATTCTATAGATCCTTAGTGATTAAAGTGACCTTATCTTAACCTAAAGAAAGAAAAATTAACTTCAATCAATCATTAAGGGTGTGACAAGCCAGTGGAAAGTGGCAGAAGATGGTTTATGATAATTTAATTATAGAAAGAAAACCCCAGCATATACTGAGCTACTTGATGAAAGAAAGGTTAGAGAGAACTTTAAAGAAGTTAAACCCACCACTCCATCCCAATTTTAGTTCAATTATTGTTGTCCTGCCTATTTTGCATGTTCTTGGTGCAATCTGGACAAGGAAGACAAAATGAGAATTTGTAACCAAATTCACTGTGGGGCACACTTTGGCTGCTGTCATTGGCAGCAATGGGCAGCTACCTCTGCTCTGCACTTTCCAGGCATAATGTCTAATATTGCTGATGGACATTGTTGGAATTGCATTTAATGATTAAATTGACATTTCAGACTTTGCTGTTTGTCAGATTGGTCTGGGGATTTGGGTTTTTTTGTGTTTTTTTGTGTTTTTTTCTTTTTGTTTTTTGTTTGTTTTGGTTTTCATTTGGTTTGTTTTCTTGTGTTTTGCTTTTGTTTGTTTGTTTTTTGTTTTGATGCTTTTGGGTGTTTTTAAAGCGTCTCTCTGATAATAGATAATCCCTATGCACCTGTGTTGATAGATGGTGTATATTATTGCTTCTCAGGCCCTGTATCTATCAGTTGGAGATACATTACATGTTTTCTGTGGGGGCTGGCTCAGTTGTTAGAAATGAAAGTGAAGCTCTTTTTTGCCTTTCTTATTCATTTTGTTTTGCAGCAGTGCCATGGGTTTTGTTCATATCTATGGGAGACTGCCTAGACTAAACAACTGCCACTGCAAGCAGCAAAAGTCACACTCTATTCAGTTCACTTTGAATTAGAACTATCTATTACCCCTCCACAGTAATTTTAATAACTCCCATATTTTTCTGCTGTAGATTCACATAAAGGGCATGTTACTTTTTAAAAGATAAATACATGTTCTTCTACCTGGACCTGACAAATCTATTAGCCAAACCTTCCATTAACAGAAGAAAGAGCTTCCTTTATTTTGCACAGGTTCTTTCCTAGTCTTTCAGGTAATTAGCTGTAATTATGCTTCTGTGTAATGACAGGGCTGATATTCTAAGTATTCTGAATTTTAACTTTAAGCAGCACTTATTCTAATTTCTGTGGTGCTGTGCAGACCTGAGGTACTGCTCTGGGTTGTAGGCACCTTTGGGGTTATATTTTCTGAAATACAGGGAGAATTATTCCTTAAAATGGATGTTAATTTTGTTCTAAGCATAGTTCATACCTCCCTCAGCTTTACGCTTCTTTTATTAGCAGATTTACAATTTACTTGATCTTGGACAAGGCATTTTGGGGAATGGAAGTAGGGATTTTTTGGCTTTTATTAACAAACCTAGTACTCTTACACTGGTATAAGATTATTTTTGGGGACAGGCTCTGCTCCATATGTGTTTTGTAGCTGCCACCCTATCTAGATAGAGCTCTTCAGGACAAGGAGAATAATTGGATAAAATAAAAGGTATGTGATTGTTTGTACAACCTCTGTCCTAGTGGTTCATTTTATAAAACTGTCCTGAGAAATCCTCAGCCACCCTTGTCAGCTGAACTTTGCTAGGCTGCCACAATTAACTGACCTGTAATTTTCACATCAAAATATTTTTATGTGTATTTCCTGGTATATCAGACTGAACTTCAGAACATGCTGGAAGCATCCCAGAAATCACAAGGGAGGTCACAAGGGCAGGCCAGTATTTTTCACAGTGCTTCAATATGTTTGCAGTTCCAACTAGAATTGAGTGGAAATGAAGTGACAATAAATTTGTCAAAATAATCATGACTTTTAAATTTAGTTTTTATTGTTCTATGTCTGTTAGAGTCTATTCAGTGATTTGCAGAATGGTCTCTGTTTCCTTCACATATGCAGAATAATTAATTTATTCCCAATAAAGTTGTCTGATCGCAGCTTTTCCCAGCAAGTTTAGATAATAAAATGTTATTTTTCTGCAAGATATGTCTGAAATATATGTGGAAAAATATAATTTAAATATTTCCCTTCAAATTCTAGATAGAATTAAATTATTTATTCTTATTAGAGGAGAAGTGGAGAATAGAAGGACTATAAACATGCCATGAGAAAATGAACTTCTAATCCACATTCACTTATTTCTTTTGTCCCTGACATAAAGTTGAGAGAAACAATCCTTGTATTAGGTCAGAAGTTCTCAGCTGAGTTCTGATCACCCATTTATATTTCTGCTATCCTGAAGTCCAGGTGGAAACAGTATAGTCCACAGTTGGTTCATCATCTTTTAAAGGCATGTTATTAATCTACTGTAATAGAGTCCCCAGGTTAGTCCCTGCTGGGTCTGGAACGGAAGTGGAATAGTGAAAACTATGAAAAACTCTTCATTGATTCCTCATTCTTTTTCTCAAATAGGTTATTTATAAAACCTAAAAACTATTTGAGTCATAATCTTCCTACAGTTCTGTTTGGACTGTATATTCCTCTGGACACAAAGCATGTTCCATGGTGTGTCTGTGGTGCAAAATCATCCCAAAGGTCAGAGATGGCCTAGGGCTCAGTGTGGGACAGCAGCAGCCACCAGCTTCAACTAATTCCTCTATTCCTTCAGTCAGAGAGCTGCTCTGTTCTATTGAACACAGGTTGGGGTACAAAGCTTGCTGTAACATTTCAGCCCAGCCTAGAGAGCTGCTCCCTGGCACTGAAGCGCCCTAAACCTCCCAGGCAACAGATTAGAGTTGAGTCAGCCTTCTTCATCTTGTCCTTGCTCTGCAGGACGGGGCTGTGTCAGCAAGCAGAGCCTTTGGGCAGCGTGCAGGGAGCATGCCTGGACAATCAGGCACACTTTGCATTTAGCATGGATGTGGTGTAGGTGTGCAAACACTGACTCCATTACAGCAGCAGGCCTGCGCCGCCTCCTTTCTTCCCACACCTACGAGCCTTGTGACTTAACTGCTGGTGTGCTTTGCTCTGTGCAGCTGGGAAAGATAACTCTGTCTGGAGGCAGAAATTAAAATCACTGTAGCTTTGAGATATGTGTAAGAGCCTTTATGAGTTTAAATCCTGCTGCTGCTCTATTAGTTTGGAACTAGACATGCCCAGGGCATGTTCACTGAGCATCATTCGTTTGAACAAGAGGCTGTAGTGGTTGTGCATGTGATCCTAAAAGTGAGTATTTAAGAATGATGTTGCTAACTCATAGACCTGCCAGATAAAAGCAGTATTCAGAGACGACACAATGGCTGACCTTTTGCCAGCTTGAATATAAAGTTAATTTTCAGTAGGACTGTGTAGACTGTACTGAAAAGGAAGGCAGAGTATCTTGTAGAGAAAAAAATACAGAAACAGAGACAAGCTTTAAGTGACTTATGGGATCTCTGATTAAACTATTGCTCAGCAAATAAGGAGTTTGTTTGGAGGATTCTCTATTTGTATTGTTCTGTTTATCTTTAAATCCAACTGCAAATTCTAAAAGTTGTGGGTAAAATGTATTAGTAGACAGAGCAATTTGACACAGCACTGGAACTGTTAGCCAAAGCCCAAAGTCTCTGCAGTGGAGGGGAAAACAACACCTTGGCCAAGGAAAGAAAGAGAGCTGGAATCTGAGTCAATGTTATGGCAAAATGAGAGAATAAACATCTCTTCAAACACCAAACCTTATGGAGGATGCCTAAAATTTTCCTAGGTGGCTGGGCCTTCCTCTGAAAACTGTCTTGCAACAGATTAATTAAGGCAGACAAGCTTCATAGAATCACAGAATCTGCTGAACTAGAAGGGACCCATCAGGATCATTGAGTCCAATTTCTGGCCCTGCATGGGACCCCCAAGAATCCCACCAGGTCCTTGACAGCATTGTCCAAATGCTTCTTGAACTTTGACAGGCTTGGGGGTTTTTTAATTTTTATTTTTTTCTTTAATTTTTGCTATGGAGGCAAACCATTCTCTTTATAACAGCTTCTGATGTTTCAGACAGCCATTATGACAGGATGAAATACTTCTCTGTATTTAATTATCAAGTTTTTAATTTGAATTTATCATGAGACTGGTTGAGTAGAGTCTGTAAAATTGTCAGGCAAAGGAATCTTCTAAAAATAAAATGTTGTTAGCAAGATACTCAGTGTGCATAAGATGAAGGAATTTATAAATAGATTTGGGAAGAATTTAACTCATTATAAAATAAATCAAAGATAGATTTTTAGTGATATGGCCACGTTTCAAAGTTATTTTAAAGGAGCCTAAATCTCCACTGTGGAGATTTTGTCTCATTCTTTCTCTGGCACCAGGTGTTCTCCAGCCCCACAGTGAAAGGCAGTGATAGGAGAGAGCCTGTGTGGCACAAAGCAGGCACAGAACTGTCTGCAGCAGCAATCAAGGGATCTCATTATTAATGAGCCTTTATCTCCTCCCACCTCCTTTTTGTTGTTGGGTTTATTTTTGTGGTGGTGTTTGTTTTTTTTCAATCAGAAGTGTCATAAGTAGCCTCCCTGGAAAGAAAAGTGGATCCATCAGTGGGGGTGGCTCCTGGGAATCTGCTGCTTTGTGGCTCAGAGCAGGAAGGGTTTGCAGTGCAAGCTGCAATGGGAGCCATGCCTGGTGTGGGAATAAGGAGTAGCAAAGAGACAGAGCCAGTGTGAAGCCATCACATTTTGTGAGAGCTCTGCTTCTGAGCTAATGCTACACTTCCTCAAACAAAAATTTACCTAGAAGGAGATGGAGGGGATTCTTTGTAAAAAATTTTTCCTGATATACCACCAAGAGAAAGAAAAAAGAAACAAGCTGCACAAATCATTGTTAGGAAAAAAAAGAAGTTTTTTCTCTTAATGATGGTTTCTCACAAAATCTCAAAGTACTAGGTAGTTGTATTGTATCCAATTACTTGCTGCTTGTTATATGTTTCAGCCACAGTGTAAAATTTGTTTAGACATTGTAAAAAACATTTGAAAAAAGAACATAATTATGTAGATTTTACATATTGTGCTTTTCAAAATGGAAGTCCTGCTCAGCCTGCCTGTTAGCTATTCATCTTAGCTATAAGACCTTTTAAAGTTGCTTTTGAATGAAAATATATCTGGAAATAAAGTTATTATCTGAATTTAATTGCATTATTTCAATTTCCATTCCAAGACCCGTGATTTACTAATTCCTCATAATTGGAAAGATAAGCCTTTTTCTTATGTTCTCCAGCCAATTAGATGATAAGAGAAAGTGCCTGGGCAAACAGTTTGTCTGTGTCATGAGAGGAGAACTGAGACATTTTGCTTAAATGGAAGTAGGAGTGAGATACAGCTACGGAAGGTTTTTGTTCTGTACCAGGATGAGTGAACTCACCAGGAATGCACTTTAAACTCTGCTCTCCCCACGCTTTGGGGTTGTACTGGGGGGTGATCTGGGCACACAAAGCAGGATCCTTACAGCCAAATCCACAGCTGTTTTCAGAGAGAACTGATGTGCTCCAGCTCCCCGTGGATCCTCATCCCCACAAGGAGAGCCCAGAGTGATTCCCAGCACTCCCCTGCCCCAGAGGCCCCCGTGGGCTCACTTTGGTGTTTAACACTGAATATCTCACTGCTCACACCTGCTCTTACTGCACTGTAGGACATCTTGCAGTGACATGATCTAAATGTGATGAATGATGTAATTATAATCTATAGCAAGATTAATTGCGGCCAGTGAAGAAGAAATAGTAGTTAGAGCAAATACAAAAGATTTTAAAGAAGAAATAATAGATTAAATAAAGCACACTTCTGCTGTCTTTCTTATACACCATATTTTTTTAGTATTTAAATTTATACTCTCTTGGAAGCTGAGGGAGGCTGTGGATTAAATATTAAATTATTTGTTATGTTTTCATGTATTAGTCACAATACTGCATTGGAGTGTGCACCAAAGCAGAAAGAAAATGTGGTTTTTATTAGTTGAATATAGGGGCCCTTTTCTTGCTTACCATATTTGGGGAACTTATTTTCAGTCTCAAGGGAGATATTTAATAAAAAATATTTTTAAACCCAATGAAGAAGTAAAAAGCAAGAAGGAAATAAATCTCTTTAATTGCTTGCAAATTCCCTTGTTGGCATGCCATTTTCTATTACTTTCATTCATATTTTGCTACCGTATTGCAAGCCACACTGACAGCCTGTCCTTACTTATTTTTTATTTGCAGTTCTATTTGAGAACATGAATATTTTATCTGACTGCTTCACAAAGCAAGAAACTTCTCAGGGAATTGCATCATTTAAGAACTTGGTTGGGATGTTAAGAATGTAGCTTGATTTCAGGGGCCTAATCTTCATGTAATAATATGTTCAAGAATTGTCTTTCTGCTTTCTGACTTACTGGTCACGACTGGAGATTGTGGGGAATGCACATATTTTAAAAACACCTAGTTTAAAAAACCACCTGAATTTAAATCTCTTGAACAAATCTGATTTTGTCTCCTTCCTCTGAAGAGATTATTTCCTTTCCAGGAACAAACTTAATGGTGAAGTCACTGAAGTTTGGATTACATATGATTTTTATGGAATTGAGCAAACTGACAAAAATCACTGGGCTTGAGCAGATCCAGAAAACCAGAGTGGTCACATAAGAATCATGAATGTAGACTTTTATGTAAAATTTTATCTGCTGCTCTTGAATGCTTTTCTCCTGACTGTGTAAAGATGCCTTGTTAAGAAAAGATTGTTGCAATTTATTAAGCGATTTGTTTTTGTATAACTCCTAACAGGGAAACTGAAAGTGATCAGAGAGAAACATTATTTTTGGTTTGAAAAGTAGGGAATTGGAACATTTGGTTTTAGAATAGTGGAAATTGGAAACAATTCTCTCCCTTTAGAATTCTGCTTATCTTCTTGCTCCATGATAAGTGAATAATGATCAGTGTCATTTCTTTGTGTGGTGGCTCATATGTAACTGATGCACAGTAGATTACAATACATGTCAACACTGATGAAAACAGAAAACTGATTTCTCTAATAGAAAATGTCACTAAGAGCAGTTAAGATTATATTCTTCTGATACAGGAGAGAGATTTTAAAGCTTTATTTTAAACATGGCTACCTCTGTCACTGATGAACATGAAGTATTGAGGGTTCCCCAGACAATCAGACACACAGCAGCTGCTTCTTTGTGAGGGAAAAGCCTTTTTTGCAGGGTTTTCTCAACCCTTAAATGAACTTCTCCGACCAGGTTACCCTGATTGGTAGAGGAACAACACCCCTCTCATCCCATTGGAAAACACCAAGAACATCTGTTCAGAATTGTTTTGAGAAAGATAATCTATTTACAATAAAACAATCCTTGAGAGAAAACTGTTCCCAGGAACTTTTCCCCTGGGAAACAGATGAGCCCCTGACAGGCTGAAAGTCTCTCAGGCTCAGAAGTCATGTCCACATACCTCAGCATTGTTTTCCTCAATTTTTCATAGATGATAAAGAAGACAAGATGGTTATATATCATGACATTAGAGATTTAGTATAAAAAGCAAAGTCTGAAGTTCTTTAATTGTTTGTTTTCTATGTACTTTCTAATCCCCTGGTTTTTACCATTGTTTTTCCTATGCTGATCCTCCCAGCTCACCAGGAGATGTACTGGCTGCCTGGAAATGTCAGGTGAACACCAAAGTGTGCCAAAGCAGATTCTTATACAGTCAGATTCTTCATCTGAGATAGCAGTTGTAATAAAGTATATTTAATGTCTTAAACATTTGAACTGATATATGCTAAAAAGTCTGGGAAAAGTTCAAAGATACAACTACAACACATGGCTTTCAATTTAATGAAAGCAATTTAAAGTGAATAATCCTTATTAAGTGAAATTGTGAACAAAACACTTATCAATGCTCGTACACAACTTAGCTGAGTTTGGATGCTTATGAATATGCATTGTACATTTGATTATTTTCATTTTAAAGTTCTTTAGTGAGCAGGATGGTACTCAAGCCTTCTAGGCCTGAGATACCAGAATCACAATCCCTCATGTCACAACAACAAACAGATTTTTGTTTTCAGTTCTCTGATTTTGCACAACTTTCTTGTTGAAAGTGAGTGGAAACCATATGTAATGTCTCCTAAAATAAGTACTGCCCTCATTCTTTGGATGTATCCAGCTCCTGTTTATTTGGTGAACGGAATCTCTACATGGATATCCAAGGCATCCCAGGACCCTGGTATACTATCAGTGCTCAGCAACCTTTCCTTGAATTTGTAACCTTATAAATTATTTGTCAATGAGCCAACAGGGTTAGAAGTGTCACAATGAGTTTGAAAATTATTTTGAAAATTATTCTCTTTTTCTTTCTGAGAGTTAGCTATGAGTTAGTAGTGCTTGTTTCTATAGAGAGGTTTGTCTCTGTGAGGGAAGGTGGTCCTGATGCATTTGACACTAATTTCTGTCATAGTGTTTAAAAGGCTTGATTTTAATCAGATGTCCAGAGGTTTAGTTCCAGAATTCCCATTATCCTAATTAGTTCAGCAGAATGAAATTACTCAATGTACTTCCAGGCAATTATTTCACCCTTCAGCTGCTGGCATGATATTAAAAGAAATAGATCATGTCATTTATGCATTCCCAGAAATACACCTTGTTAGCTGTGCCCTGGACTCAGGAAATCAAGTGTCTAAATAATGAAAATGCTACAAATGTGCACTGTTGAAAATTATAAAAAAAGACCGAGACTCTGTTGTCAGCGTCATGTCTCAGTTTGTGGCACTTCCTTTTCAAGAAGTGCATAACACAAATAAAAAAGTAGTGACCTTGAGTCATCTTCATAATGGTACTATTACTGAGTAAGTGCAGGCCAGAATTTTGATGCTATTTGTATATTAGTTTTAGAGGAAATGCCTTGCTGTCTTCAGTGGACAAAGAAAATTATTCAAGAATGGCATGAGGAGGTGAAAAAGAAGAATTCCAGTCATCACCCTGAGTACTCTTACAGTAGCTAGAGGCTCAGGGGTTTTTTGGTGTCTAATTGAAAGCAGAGGTAATAATACTGTTCATGTTAAAATTGTGGCCACTGATGCTTCAGAATTGTGGAGTTGTTTGTTAAAATCTTGAGTGCTACTTTAAGGATGGTGTAAAAACCAAAGGGGCTGGCTGACCATTGCAGCCACAAAGCTGATGTGTCGTGTCATGTGGAAGGGACTGATGCATATCCTAGGGCCTTATTCCCGGCTTTGTGAGCTGACATTTGGCTGTATGAAAATGTGGGGGAGTGCATTGCCAAGTGGAGCTGGTGGGGAAGCTGCAGCCTCTGTGACAGACACAAACTTGAACACAGCTCAGAGTGACACAGCCAGCCCCCAGTTTGGGTGACATTGTCAGCTTTCACCTGGTGGATTGTATGTCCAGCTACTGAAGAGCTGCCACTTGTCTGCACTGGGCTGGGCACTGGATTTTTTTAAAGCCATGTTTGTTCTGTGTTTCTCACTCTCTGCTTTTCACTTTGAAAGGAATGGTAGTTGGAGACACATCTTGCCTATTGTCTTTTAAGATTTCCAATTGTTTCCAACTTCTTGCCATAGAGAATAGTGACTTTTTTTGGAGATTAATCCTGTAGGTGCCTGGTTTCCAAATAGGAAGTTCTATAAGAAATATTTTCTAGCTTTATTTTGGATGATATGTTATTCTTTTGACTCCTGCTTACTTTCTTATTTGACAATTTTGCTTTCTCTTTGTAGAAAATGTATCTCTAAAGGTCATACTGGCAGTTATCTCATACACCCAAAATAGCTGATTTTAACACATTTCTTTCTCCCCTCTTTCAAATAAATCTTGCTACTGCTCTGAAGCAGTGCTTTTGACTAATGAGAGCTATTGCCAGGCTTCCCTGTTATGACACTTTGTTAGAAATGTGCCTAACATACAAAAGTGACTGGGCTTTCATCACTTCTTAGCCACTGTCACATTTAGGATCAGTGTTTTATTTGGAGCTCAGTGATTCAGTTCAGATCTCTCTAATTCTCAAGGGAGGCTGCTCACAAGAGCAAAAATTCAGTTTTCATACAGACTTGTCTTCAAAGTCCTACATAAAATACTACCTTAAAAGAACAGCACTGTTACTGAGTGGGGTATGAATTGTCTGTAACCTGGTAGAAAGGTAAAATATAGCTCCACTTCATTAAGTAAGACCAGATGTCTTTTCTGACTAAGAGTCTGTTTAGACATTTGTAGAATTCCTTGGTTTTGGAACAGTTTCATCATATCTGTCCTTCTGTAGATCATTTGGTACATGGATCAGACAGAATTTTATCAAAGGCCTATTCACATGCAATAGAGCGGTCTCGTGTTTCTGAAGAGGAGCAAGTTCTCTGATTCTTTCAAAGATGTGAGCAAATTCTGCACCATATTGAGTGCCCTTTAGCTGCAGGTGAAGAATTCAACAGCTTGTGGGAGTGCTAATTAGTGCTAATAATAACTTCAGTGACCTGCCTTGGCTTTAAAATGCCTGACAGAAATTGCCCTGTCCTGGAAGGACAGAGATTTTGTTTCTGTGTACATCTGATTAGGGATGCTCATGCCTACATGTTTCTGTGTTTAATGATCACACACGATTACCAAGTCACTGCTTGTGTATGAATAAAAAAGAAGTGGGTGGTGTTGGGGAATCAAGAGGAAAAAAAGGCAAAGAGACCTCCTGAAAATACTACACCAGAAGTCTGTTATTAAAGGGATTTCTTTTGTAGTCTAAATAGCCTTATTAAAACTAGAAATAGTAATAGGAAAGCATTAGATTAGGAATTGGATTATTCAAAATTAAATCTTGTCTCTCTAATTTTGGTACTTTTTCTCTGGTTGCTCTGCTGAAATATGTATGAAGAGTCTGAGGAAAATGGAAACAGTAATTTGAGCAAGTACACAAAGAGCTCCAAAGTATGAAATTTTTATTTCATCTGGATAATGGGTTGCTGATGGTGCAGAAAACAATTGTATTTTCGAGGGTATTGCCCTAGACCTTTCTAATATGAATTTTATTAATGCTAGCCAGGAAAATGAATTATTTTATGAGCCAGAATGTTAAATTAGGGGTTTTCTGACTTCAGTTTTTTTTGCTGAAGTGAGTTTTGAAAATCAATCAAATTCGAGGAAAGTGTCTTTAAAATAGTAGTAGAGGCTTAGTTGAATGATACAAACACTGGTAAGGTAGCAGATTTACTTATTTTTTAAATTGAGGGCAGAATTATAAAGCTAAAAAAAATTGTAATTTGTTGTTTTGTTCCTATTTGGATTCATTTGGCTTCAGCTCTGCCCAAGAAACTCTAAACAGAATTGTTCCCTATCTTGCTGCCACCCACACTGCTCACCTCCTGCTGTCCCATCATTGCCCCAGCACAACTGGTCTCTTAATTGCAGAGTGATCAAGATCAGGGAGCTTATGCATCTAAAAAGCAGGATGACCAAGAAAAACCAGGATTGGATCTGTTTCCAAGCTGATTGGCTACAAGAGGAATTGTAGAATCACTGTGTGACTCCAGGGAACTGTGCTGGCCAGGGGAGAGCCCTCTGAAGTACCAGCAGCAGTGGCCAGAGGGAAGGGATGCTTAAGTTCTTAATGTCACCAAGTGAGTCATGAACTACAATCCTTCCCTTTACATTAAGATGTCTGCCATGACTGGACACTGGTGAAGTACAAAGCACAAAAAGTCAAGTATTTGAGGCCTTGCTTTTCCCCAGAGCTACAAAGGTGCAGAATGTCCTTAGTCTCATTTTGATTACTGTTAAAGAGTATCCTAGAAATCAAAAAGCAAAGAATATTCCCATTTGGTTGCCTTATTACAGTCAATTAAGCTTCCTCAGGAACACAGTTTTGTATTGAGGGATTAACTTGCTGCACAGAAAGAGGGAAAGTATTGGTTTACTGCATTTTCCTACTACCCACACCATCCCAGAGAGTGCAATATACAGTCAGTGTGGAAATATCACAGAAAGTCTGTGGGGAAAGCTACTACATTTTAATGAAATGAAGGGATATCTGAAACAAGCAGCCTTCCATCTGGAAATTCTAGGGATCCAGAGCGTTCTGTAGTACATTTAAGTTGTATGGCTATGTTGGCTTTGAAAAACAGAAATGCAGGTAGCCAATAGCTGAATTGTGACTAAAAGTAGATTACAGAGGAGCTGAAAAAGATCCTTCAATCACTTACTATAGACACAAGATTCATTTGTTTGGATTGCTCTGGATTGGTCCAGAATGTCTGAAAGGAAGATCAGAAGCAATGAAGTGCTGGGTTTGCAGGGTGCTAAGTGCTGCTCTGACTCCTGTGTTGTGAGAAAACCTTGTCAGCTCAGAGTACCCAGGCCCTGAACAGATGTCTGAGAATTTGGTTCCCTTCTGCACATCAGGATTATCATATTCAAAGTATCCAAAGGGATTTTTTTTTCTAAAGCCAGTTTAAGAACTAGCACTGATACTTCATAGACTGAAAATCACTAATAATTTAAATATTTTTGGTATGCCCATAAACATAAGCTCTTTGATGATATTCAGCAGAGTAACATTCTATTAAAATGAATGGCAAGAGAAATCTTAAGGCCAAGCAGTTATCATCAGTAATTGACTAACAATGTTCTGTAAAGTTGAACATTTTCAATGAATATACACCATCTTCATAATCGAGAACAGAAAGATAGAAAGGGGCATGGGATCATAAGAGAAATCGTAATCCAAGGTGTAAATGCTATGAATTTATTAAAATTTCAGAAATGGGTTTGGGAGAAGGGTTGTGCAAAACTTCTTCTTGGACGGAATAATACATCATATTCCTGGTTTTATTTTTATTCTTTAAGAATCTCAGTAGTAGTTGTGCTAATTTCTTCTACCAGATAGAACACAATGTATTCAGCCATGGGAATGTATTCTTCCATTGCCACTTCCTGTGAGCTATGATTTAGGGAGATTAAAATAGTAAGCAGCACAAGTGTCTCCTCTGGGAGCTGGATCAAAGACTCTGAGTTTTGCTCCAGTTCCAAATCTCCATCACATTCTTTAGGGTGACACGGACACTACCAAGCCAGAAGGTGCTGAGGGACACATTTCTTGGCTGAAATTTCTTACAAAATTTGTGGTTCCTTTAAATTAACGTATTAAAGTAAAAGATCACATTGTGGTCCCAGAGCATGTGAGAAGAGACTAAGGCTATTTAATGGCATACATCAGGATCGTGCTGAACTCCTCTCTCCAGGAAATAGTGCTGAGTTTGCTCTTGGGATGGAGGTAGAGTTCTGACAGAGAGGGAAGGCACATTCAGTTTTTGGAAAGAGTGAATCCTGAATGTATTTCTGCCCTAAGAAACGTGTGGAAACCTCACAGTGCTCTGTGGGACACACTACTGTCCTGCTGTAGAGTGGGGGCTGAAGTGTATTAAGCTTAGGTATTTCACTGAGTTTGAAATGCCTTATTGGCTAGAGGAATGCTTCTGGGGTTTTTCTCTGCCTACCCTGGTGTGCCCCAGAGAGCAGTAAGTACAGGTCAGCTGGAGCAGGAGGAGTTGTCTTTGTGGTGAAGGCAGTAAGGCCCAGCTGCTCTTACTGTTCCATTGCACTGCAGTCAGACATGGAGCCTGGGGATAATGAGGCACTCACTGCCCAGCTGGAGTAGAGATGACTGAATTAAATTGCAGTGGTCAATGAAAACCAGAAGAGTAACTTCAGTACTGCTCACTGAAATGTTTTGTGTGGGAATCTTTTCAGAGCTTTGTTGGGATTTCTGATAAAAACACCTCATTAGTACCTCAGCTTTCATGACAGTTTGGTGTCATCCACTAAGAAAACAATGATTTATGATGTTCTTTACAAAAAAACCTCTTCCCAATTAAAAGAAAATCTCTACTTTCTATTTCTGGGTAAGCAGAAGGTAAGCATGATGGATAAAGACCACAGTAGATTTTCAGATGATGTGCCAGCTGGCTTTCTGTGTAGTTTCTAGTGCTTTATGCTGGTAGCTGTGTTTTTTATATTTGATTATTCTCCATTCCCTTCTTTCTTTCTTTTAGGTCTAGACTCTAATTCTGCAGTCCATTCTCATTCTACAGTCCACTCTGCTCATATCTGTACTGACAGAAGAGCAGGCCAGAGAATTACCTGTAATCTAGTCACAGTTCCCTCTATTTCAACTGGTTCTTGAAAATATGCAAAAATTGCTTTGGAGTTATTTTCAAGTGTTCAGAGAAGACTCCATTTGTCTCCTGGCTGCAGTTGGTCCTTCACTTGAAAAGCAGATTTGGGAATCCTGCACAGATATAGTCTGTGAAAGTCTTGTTTTTGAGGGTGAACCTCTGCTCTGGGTCATGCTTCATCCAGCTTACTCTCATTTGCATAAACACATTAAATGCAATTAGGGCTGTCAGGTTTCCTTGTAGTTTATCTAAGAACTGTGGTGTAGGTGGCAATTTATATGTTGTCATAGACAAGCTATTTTAGTCAGGATCAGTTATGGAATTGTTCAGATATTTCAAAGGTCATTAAGGTGCTGGCTCTAGTGACTCACAGAAAAGTAATATTGAAGCATTCATAGGAACTGGAGTCTAGGATGAGACATTAAAAAGGAGTTCAAGCAGATACTAAGGACTTGATTCAATACCTCTAGAAGGTTTTGGG
The DNA here is from genome assembly GCF_001522545.3 of Parus major. NCBI lineage: Eukaryota > Metazoa > Chordata > Aves > Passeriformes > Paridae > Parus > Parus major. Next base: position 6,372,460 of record NC_031779.1, read on the forward strand.
GCATTTTTGCATAATGTAATTCAGTAAGAAAGATGAATAGTTTACAGAGATGAATTTGGCACAATAAATTGGAGGTTAAGTAATTTCCACATGTCCTAACGGCACTGCTAATTCATATTGTTATTTCTTTATCATGGTTCAGGCACCAAAAGTAATATTCTGCTTCAGTAAATAATAATCAGTTTCAGAAATACAGTAGTTGTCATGTCTTTCTGAAAATAATGATAAGGGTTTTAAATACTATCCAGCATTCTTACAAATAATTAAACTTTTCAAACAATTTTTTGAAGATTGTAAGCTCTCTTGTGAAAGCATTACCTGCATGATACTATTTAAAATATTGTTTTGTAGTGAATAAAAATTGCCCAAACTTTTCCTCCTCAAAAAGAAAATCAGAGCTTCTTCCATGTCCCTTCTATTCCTAGTGTCAAACCCTAAAAAGCAAACCTTGAAGGCATTTTTACTGTCATCCTAAGTCAAGAGTACAAGTGACATAAATATGAAAACTAGCAGTTTAAAAACTAGTGGTAAAGTACTAATACTAGTATTTCACCACAACACAAAAAACCCCCAAACATGTGGAAATATAACAAACAAAATACTAGCCTCTTAAGTATGAATATAATTTTTTAACACCCTTTTTTGTCAGAAAGTCCACATAAGTTAATTATTTGTATTTTTATAACAACTCATAGAATTTCAGTCAGAGGTACGCTTTAGTCTCCAGACATGATAATTACCTGGACATTATATTAATTATACAGTGATTTGCCTGGTAAATAAATTAGAATGTATTTTGATATTGTGTATCTATCTATCTTTCTATCTATCTATCTATCTATCTATCTATCTATCTATCTATCTATCTACCTACCTATCTACTTATCTACCTATCTACCTATCTATACATATTTATTACTACAGCTTTAAGGAACACACATACACTGCCACCCCAATTTGACAGAATCTCTAATATGAGTGACTTTTGGAAATGCAGGTTGGCAAACATGGAGTTAAACCTTAATTGATGTGCTCCAACATCCCTTATGACCCAATGCTGCTGAAAGGGAGAAGAGTGGTGCTTGAAAGAGTAAGTAAATTCTTCATTCTGACACTATTATTATAGATTACTTGGAGACTGAGATGCATGAAGTACAAGTGATCTAATATAGACAAGATTTTAAAATGAAAAATTCCTCTCAGCAGTGTTTCTATCTAATGGTTTACAATGTTAGCATTAAGATACAGGAGAACATGTCAGTGTAGCAGAATTCTGGGGAAGTTTTTCAGCTCCAGACACAAAGCAAAATCAAACATATGTGTATGTTTCTATTTGTGTCCTTGGACCTGCTCTGTCATCATCTCCTCCATGGTTTAGTGCCTCCCTCTGTAAGCAATATACAAATTTAGAAAATGCTTTTTGGATCAAATATTTCAAAACAACAGAAGTTCAAAGGTTTGTCTCATAAAATTTGGGTTTTCAGATTGGACATGCTGGTTTAACTCCAGAGAGCATTATGTGTATAAACACCTTATTTCCTCATATTCAGTATTTCTACATCTCTTTTTTGTTATTTGTTGCACTTGGAGCAACACCAGGAATTCTGGAGGCCAAATAGGAGCCCAAATATAAACAGTATTACTGATAAAAGATTCAAAAGATTTTATTGGACTGGGCAAGCAAACCAGAGAATTTCTATAGTTTTAGCCAACAACTGTTTGTGCAACCATCTTGTTTTAGAAGCATTTCATAACCAGCAAAAGCTTTTGTTGGCTGATTATAATGGGTATGTGGAAGGGTCTGCAATCCTTTGCAGTTAATGCTTTCTGAGAATATTAGCAACTGTAACAATTTTTAAAATATTGAAAGGATAAAACAAGAAAGTTATCATAGTAATATAAATTCAAAACCAGTATATTTCTCTAGAAGAAAAGTTACAAAGTGTGAAAGAGGTCATTTTAACTTGGAGCATAGACATTAAACATTTTTTTTTGCAAGAGCTGTAATTCACATTTGGCCTATGGCCAAAGCAGTGAACTTTATCACCCAGTCTTGGCATGTGCAGATAGATGGTCCCTTCTGTCTCTTTTGCCAGTTATTGCTCATGTTGCCAGGAAATCTTAATCATGCTGCTTGGAAATGGCTGCTGGCCCATCCACCTGCTGCCAAGCTATTCCACTGTATAAGGAGTCCAACTCAGCTTCAGCAAACAGACTCTTAGCTCCATCTAACATAGGAAAAAAGGTCACTGTGCTAAGGCCACCCAAGGGGACCATATGGTGGTAGGACTTAGATCATCACTATTGCACTGCAGTTGATGCAACCCTATTAATAACCCTGAAGATTCACATGGATTTGCCATAACTAGGTTTTCTAAAAGGAACTGTGTAATATAAACCTAGAGTGGACCACAAAAGAAGAATAAAAATGTTCTCTTTACTAATGAGTCATAGAATGGTTAGGGTTGGAAGAGAGCTTAAAGATCATCTAGTTCCAACCCTCCTGCCATGGGCAGGGATGGCTCTCATAGGTCAGGCTGCTCAGGATTCCATCCAACTTGAACTCTTTCAGGGATCAGGCATCCTCAACTAGGCAACCTCTTCCAGTGCCTCACCACCCACTGAGTAAAGAATTTATTCCTACTATCTATTGTAAAAGTACTCTCTTTCAGTTTAAAACCACTGCCCCTTGTCCTGTCACTATCTGCCCATATAAAATGTTCCCCTCCCTCCATTTTATAAGCCCTCTTAAGGTACTGAAAGGCTAAAATGTTCTCCCTGGAGCTCCATCCAGGCTAAACAACCCCAGCTCTCTCAGCCTGTCTTCATAGGAGAGGCGCTCCAGCCTCTGATCATCTTTGTGGCCTCTGGACCCACTCTAACAGGTCCACATCTTCCTGTGCTGAGGATCCCAGAGCTTGACGCAGATGTTTTTATTGATACTTATTTTCCACTGAAACTATGTATTTGTATTTAAAACTAGTTCTAGCCTTCTCTAGTTTGAGAAAAAGGAAGACAATCAGTTAAGATTGCAGTGCCACATTACCAGGAACTATTCTGTATGTTCAGCTTTTCTAGTGTCAAATGCAAGCACTATTCAGACAGCAATAGTCAGAAGAATGTAGTGCTCAAGTCATATGAATTGCAATCCACTGGTGAATTTAAGTTCCTCATTAAGATGTTCAGTCACTTGCTTTAGTAGAAGTATTGAAAATTGTTTCATGCATGGATAGTTCCTTTATCATTTGGGTTCCTGTTATTGTCTCTTTTCATGGGAAAAGCAAAGAATCTTCTGTTAGTTAAACTGTGATTATATTTTTCATCCTGTAGTGAAAAATTATGTCTGAAATTATATTCATAGATTTTTCCAGATGACAAAAGGAAAAATAACTGGTTTAGATCATAGAAATTTTGATAGAATTCTAAGACTCTTGGGAACAATGCAGATCTTTAACACAGGCAGTCAGAAAATGGCAGCAAATAGTTTTGCAGAACTTTTCCTGATAATATCATAATACAATAATATAATATCATAGATCATTAGTGTAACTGGTATCTGAACTTTAAAATTCCAGGACTTCTTGGAACATTATTTTTGTATGTCACAAAATTTAGCTCCTGAATCCCTGTTTAAGTGATCTAACTAGAAGTGATGTGAATTTAAACTTCAGAGGTGATCAGTAAGTCCATTTAAGTAAATAATAAATATTAATGGTTTCTAAACTTGTTTCTATGGGCTAACTTTAGTTCTCTATCTCTACAATTTAAATGGCTTTTGAATCTTCTATGTTTTTTGTGTTTCTAATAGTTTTTCAGCTTCAGATAGAAGTTTTATTTTGGTGGTTTATTGGATCAGATAGAGTATACCCCACACACTGCATTTTGTTGAGGAATTTTATATAGACTTTGATACATATTTGTTATACCAAACATCTCTTGCATCTGTAATCCACTAGGGGAATAAAGAAAACAGCTATTCAGATTTTTGGCCTGTGTATAATACCAAGATGATGGTAGTGCTGCAGTACTTAAAACATAGCAGAATTGGATGACAATTAAGATGTTACCTTCGCTTTTGGGCAAAAAAAAAGTTCAGCTCAACTGCCAGCTGTGAGACTGTCAAGTGAGAAGTGCTAGCTCAACAGCATGCATTTTTATGTCAGCTACTGTATAACTTTGCTCTGCACAAGGAAGTGGAATAATGGAAAATATTCTTACCTACTTTTATGTTTATGGGAAAAGAATCAAAATAAATAAGAGCTTATGTTGAAATATTTTTCACATGCTTGTAGCAAGAATCATCTTGGCTCAGTTTCAGGGATGTTATTTTTAGGTTCTTATTTCTCGTTCTGGGATTCTGCTTTTAGATAATGAACTGTTGCCAAAAATGCCAAACTTCTTTCCTGCTATATAAATGTACAAGAAAACCATGCCATTTCAGAAACCCTCTGTGGTTTTTTAAGAATAACCCTGTGTGTGTTTTAAATTTGGTGTTGTCTTTGCTTGGTAATGCAATCCATCTTATTCTACATAATTAAGTATAAAATAAGTACCTACAATATATATTTTTGTACATAACTTGATCAAAAATATTTACATATGCTCATCTAAATTGATTTACCTGCTGCAGTCTAATTCCTATAAGTTCTGATTTTGTAATGTGATTTCTTCTACTGTGTAGGTGGATACAATGATACAGAAAAAAAATTGAAGTAGTTGTTTTATTTTCTGGATACAATTTAATGAGTAGGACTTTTACATAGTGATTGTTCTTTTAGAGAATGGCTCTCTCAAAAGTAATTGCTTGTGCTAGAATTATGTACCAGACACTCATCCCTGAGGAGGCTTTGCACTCCTGGTAGCTGTGCTGTTCTATGCTGCAGTTCCTGCTAAAACAAGAACAAGCGAGCTCCAAGGAAGGATATCCACGTAAAATAGATACAATGCTCATGGAAAGCTGTCTCCACTTGACAGCATTAAAGGGCCTCTTATGCAGAGTTAAAAGCTTTGCTCCTTTCCTTAGTGTGAGGTAATGCCTTACTGTGGTTTGCATCTGCCTCACTGAGAAGTGAAATGAGGAAAAAGACCCGGGGCTACCAACGCACACAGAACAAGCAGAGCTTTGCTGAGAAGTCCAGTGGTTACAGAAATAAGGCAAGGTTTTGAGAACTGGAAATTACATTATCTTCTGGCCAAGGCTGGTGTGGCTAGAGGTTGGATTTGAGGATACCAAGGGAGTGAAAGATGATTAAATACATGTTAATGCAAATGGACAGTTGGAATTGGAATTGGACTGATTTAAGAGTGACAAGAGATGAGGGTCTTAGTTCAAGAAAATGGAATACCAGGGTCTTTAGTCTTGTAACTACCCCCTGTAGCAGATCTCATTAGGCTGTGGGGAGCCTCTGGAGGAAAATACATACATTTTTTGCATTTTTAGAAATAAACCTTCTCTGCTTCTGAAATCAGTCTCTTGCCTCAACATACTATGAGCTGGGCGTATCTGCTAGTGCCAATGTGACATGCGACCTGTTGTTTGTGGCCCACAAGTAAGGTTTTAAACTGCAGAAGCAATGAGCAAACAGATGAGGTCCATGATACAGGAGTCCTAGGTCATGAGGGGAAAGGGGATGGAGAGAGTGAAGTAACTGACCTTGCTATAAATGGTGCCAGAGGTCGTGGGGGTAGGAGAACGTGAGCTGCATGAGGCAGGACCTGTGACTGTGAAAGAACCGGGGGACAGTGACTTCCTCTCTGCCTTGTGTGTCTACAGGGAACTAAACTTTGCCCACACACTGGGATCTGAATAGATCTGAGCAAAGATTATGGGAGAAACCTCAAACTAAAGTTAGTGCTCTTATTTTAAGTTCTCTCAAAAATACAGAATTGGTCAATGTTTCTAAATAGCTTTCTAAGGTTCAGTGACTCTGAAGGGTATGCAGGCCTTGTCTGGCAAACCAGGCCAAGTTATTGCAGTAATTGAAGTTTCTCACAGGGTTTTAGTTCTGGGATTTTATATTGTTCAAAGTTAAACTCAAGGGGAAATTTAATGTGCAGAATGAAAGAAAGGTGGTCCTGCCTCCTGTAGATTGAAATCACTATGCCTATTGCATATAAAGCATTTTTGTATCAAATTGTTATTATAAATTCACAAAAATAAAAAACACAGCTGCTGTAAGGGGGCATACTTTGCGAATGTGCATATCTTTCTTTATTTCCAGCCAAGGAAAAAACTACATTTATCCCTTCCACACTTAGAGTATTAGAAATGCAGTTAGATAAGTAGGAAAACTAATGCTTGGTTTGTATACATCAATAATGAGGTCAGACATGGCATTGTCTTTGTCAATCACATCTGAGAGGTTTTAAGAAATTGCAGTTGTTTGATGCCCTGTCTTATTCAACAGTCACACAGATACTGACATAAGGTGCAGTGTCACAAATGCCTAAGAAATGGTTGTAAAATCACGCCAATGATAAAGACCCATTGCAGTTCTGATCCTCCTGCAGATGTATCTCTCACTCAAAGATATTAATCCACTTGAGATGAAAGGCAGTCTGCATTAGGCAACTCAGAAAATGAAAACTTAAACACTGTCAGGTAGCTGGAAATTTTGATTCATAGTAGGAGACTAAATCTGTCACACAGAATAATTCCAGCTGAAGAAGACTATAATATTATCAATTCAGTGAATATTTTCAAATTAATACATTTTAAAATTAGCTTCATCAGAGGTTTTGTTGAAGGTCAGATTACCTTAATTTTGTACGTTCTCCATATGTATGTGTTCCACTGGAAATATTTGTGATAATTATGAACAACTACATTTTCCAATAATACAGACAGGTATAAATGCCATGTTTTAGGGAACATAACACCCAAACCCAACATCCTGATGACCAAACTATACTACTAAATCATAGTCAATACTATTAAATTTTTATAGCATAAACATTTTTTAAAAGTTCATTATCATTATTTATATTTGATAGTATATTACCTTTTTTATTTCCTTCATATGTATTTCCTGAGACGATGATGCAAGAAAGTAATAAAAATGAAAGAAGTTGCAAACTTTTCATTTTTTCTTTCTTTGAATGAGAACTCCACTAAATTCTGCCAAGAGATGGGAAAAGGAAAGAATTAGCAATGCTTTGCAAGAAATTCTTTGCCCATTAATCATTAACTTTGATTTCTTCTGTCCCTTGCTCCGGTTTTTCCTTTTATGGAAGGGAAATTAGAATTTGCCTGTTTCCAGCCTCTTCATTTTAATTTTATGCCACTTGTGGCAGAAATAATTTGGAGCTGGATCCTCTTGTTCAACACTGCTCAGCTCTCAATACAGACTTGAGGGCATTTAATTCTCTAAAATACTGCTGAAGGCCAGGGTAACCAGCTTGAATTCAGCTGGTCAACAGCTCAGTTTGAACACATTGCAAAATAAGGGCAAGAGCTGAAGGTTAATCTAAATATTTCATTAACATGGACAAATCCCAGCAAGGCAATCATCAAAATTTTATATATTAAACACTTCTCTTGTTTCAGTGGTTAAACCAGTATCAGATTTTGGATAATCACAAAGTCTTTCCTTTCAAATTAAATGAACAATTTTTAACACATAAGACATTTATGAGTACAGCACAATTAACCAACATCTTTCTCCACTTCCAATAAAAGCATCATAAGAAACTGTAGGTATTAAATGTAGGGGTCATTTCAGAGGAAACGTTTCTACTAAGATAGTATGGTTTATACTGGAAATCAGAGCAGAATTTTAATTACAGCACCATGTGTACGTATGCAACAAGGAATAGGTACATATTGCAAAGTGTGAGAGGACAAAAATTCCAGTTGGATGGGCACCAGGCATCACACCCAGCTGCATCTCCCACACGAGCAGAACACCATGCTGGCCTCTACCACGGTAGCATCAGTCTGTAGCATCACAGTTTTGCCACACCATGAGAATGTTCTGGCTCATTTTGAAGGAGCAAAGTTCCAGCTAGGATGCAGCCACAGCAGCACAGGCCTCAGCACAGGCTGCAAATCCACTTGCATTTCCACGAGTCACTGGATTGCAGTTTATGTGGGTTAGTACTGCAAACCTCCATGGCTAAGGTATAATTAGCCAGGTAGGTGTGTCACACCCCACTTACATGCTTTGGACCACTGTCAAATTTTCCTAAGAAATATGCACAGGAAACTTTCAATCATTAAGAAGCCCTAATGCACAAGAATGGCTGATAGCGTAAATTCTTTGCTAAACTTAGTTTATTATGGATTTGCTGTTAGTAATAGCAATTGCTATTATATTAATTGCAATAATAATTTTATTATTATTATTATTATTATTATCATTATTATTATTAATAGCTATTATAGAAATTGCTGTTAGTAATGGAGACCATTTTTTAGGAACTCTAGTTCTGTGTCAAATTAAATGACTGAAACAGAGCTTATAAACTTAAAAAAGTATATTTTGAGTATTCAGTGAACCCCAGATTCTTTACAAAGCTTTTTATGTTAATTACTAAATTTTAAATACATGAAATGATAGTCATACCATCCCAGCCTGAGGAATTCTTCATTTTTTCTGTTGTTTTTATAATCAAGGAATATTTTAAACTGTCCCAGATAGAAGTTTTCTCTTTTTAACGACTAAGTCTCATATGACCAATATGCTATATCAGAACTGACATGTTAGACAAAAAAAAAAAGTATTCTCAGCAGAGAAATTCTGCTGGCTTGCTTGATGTATTGTTCAGGCATATAAGAGCATGCTTTGTGGAGAGGAGTCCATACTGCTGGATGCTGCATGAAGGCAGGAGAAAAGTGCAGATCACTTTCTTTTCTTGCTCATTCCAAGCAGCTGTGAGTCCAGAATACAGCAGACAGCTGGAAAACCTTCAAGCAATCTCTAAGGTCACACCAGTCACCATAGCTGGCAGTGATCTTGGCACATCTGAACCACTGTCAAGACTGATTGATTTGTGTGTGTGTGTGAGAGAGAGAGAGAAAGTATATACTGAAAAAGAAGATATCTAGAATAGGAGGTGACTTTGATAAATAAAAAATTCTGATCACAGCAGTATTTTTAGTGAGTAAGAAAAGGAGACAAAAGATAGAATTTGGACAAGAATTTAGGCTTTGATGCTGGACAGGAAATACTGGTTTTTAGTAAAGTTAAGACTGGTGGAAATTACTGGTGTGATTTAGCAGAGCCTTGCAGTGAACTTAGAATAACGTTGGCTGAAGGTTATGTGAAGATGCCAGATCTGACTGACAGGTTGAATGGTGACACTAGGCATAGTAATCAAGAAAGCAGAGAGCATTTAGGGGAGAAGGATTTCAAGCTTCACTTTCTGCAGACAGGAGTTGTTCTGGAACAAGGTGGTAGATCTGTCAGGGACAGAACTGTCTCTTGGATCTTTGTGAAGAGATTGCCTGAAAATAAAGTCTAAAGGGATCAATGTTTGGATTTACTTCTCACTGTGAAACCCAGGTTGACAGGATGACATTTATAAGCGTTTCATGAAGGATTGCTTGAAGTGGTAGAAGGAAAACTGGGGGAAAAAAGCAGAGGAACCTGCCTTCCTTTGGCAGGTTTTACTTCATTTGGCAATTGTGTGTCAGCTATTGCTGATATTTATTTGTCTTTCCAGTGTTCACAGAATGTCAGCAATAATGGTGAGAACACTAAGCAGTGTTGTGGGAATAATTGTACAGCATTTGAATGAGAGCTTTCACAGTGCATGTTGAGGATGAGTTTATGTAGCACTGAATTGCCTGCTATGGCACATTACTCTGCAGAGAGCAGATGTGATTGTGTTCCAGAGGAAGGAGCTGCTCCCGATGGCCTCTACAGCATTGTCACACAATGTGTTTTCAAAGCGTGGGTTTGGGTTTTCTTTTCTTCTCCATTTGATTTACATGAGTAATTCCAATTACCTTTATTATCTGCTCATAAAGAAAAGAATGGGTTCTTCTGCAAATTTAATGATCGTTAGAGGTGGGAAACACCTGGTAAATAATTTTCCTGTGAATCCAAATATTAAAATTATAACCTTTGCCATTTTCAATATGTTTATCTGGTCACTTGATAACTACTTTGCTTGATATGCTCTTAGATGGGTTAATTGCTGTTTGTATTGTTATTGCATACATAACATTCTATGGGTATATAACCTGAATTATTTTAGGAATTGGTTACCCTAATGCAAAAAGCATAGCAAGAAATTGTCTTTGGAACATTATGAGAATAGAAAAAGTGGTGTCAGGTATTTACCAGAAGCAACTGTGCAATAGCTGCTCAGAGTTACTGGCAGCACGTTGCATCACGTACTAAAATGGCTTTTTTTCAGCCACATTTGAATCTGCATGAGGTGTAGTGAGTGGGAGCTGCAATATTCCGGGTGAAAATCACTGCAGAAAAAAGAGAATCCTCTGGGAAAATAAGGATGCTCTGGGTATTCGTATTATTCCACTGTTTGATTGTAAGAATGGTGCCTGAGTGAAACTCGATACCTCTGAGACACTCCCAGTGTTCTGCCAGAGCCTTGAGAACTGCAAGGCTGCTCTGCTGCAGTCCTGCACCACTGGCAGTGACAAAATGTACAACACAGGTACCAGAAAATCAGGGACCAGATCTCAGGGACTGTAAAAATGGCTGAGACGCTGATGTAGGAAAATGACGCCTGGAATATGCAAGCTACACTGTATCCTGATGTTACTTTCAAGAGTGAGTGGAAAGTTTATTCTTTAGAATTGGATATGTTTGTTACTCATGATCTGGATAAGGAAAGTGAATAATTTGGTATTTGCAAAAATCTTGATTCTTAAAAAATGTCTGAAATTAAATTGTTTAAATATGGTAATGGTTAAATATGTTAATCTTAAAATTTAAAGGATCTTTTAAAAAAAAATAAATTCGTAGATATGATCTTTCTTTTCGATAACACCCAGCATTTGCAATTACATCATTTTCTGCACTGAAATCACTCATACCTACTGTAGTGATTTGGATTCCAAATTTAGAAATAGATATTCCAAACTGCTCTCTGTGAAACAGACAGAACACATATTTTGTATTGCATGGAGGCTACTGTTTTGCCAGCTTTACATGAAATAGAATCTTTTCTTAAACACACAATGGCCAACCCTAAATCTGTAGCTTATGTCAATGTGTTTATATCTAGTTTGCATATACTGTAAGGGAGCTTGATAACCTTCTCTCTTCTGCTGAGCTGCTTCTTGTACAACATATACCCAGGAGGTAGACTCTCAATCACAGTCCCCATCTGCTTCCTGGCTAATGTTCCAGTTACAGTTAGACCTCTTGCACATATTCACATCTAAAATAAAATTGATGGTTTCACTATTGGGAAGCAGAGTGTGACTAATGATGCATTGTACCAGGCAAGTTTTTGCTTGAATATATCTTTCTAATCAAGTTAAATAGAGGAACACAGAGCAGAATTTTGTCAGGCATACAGTCCTGCTTTTTTTCCTGAAACCACAGTGTTCATCAAGATGCTTTTCAATCACCTGAAGACCAGTTATATTGTAGTACAAGATGTTCTTTCAGGTTTAGAAGAGATTTTACGAGCCAGAACTTCAGCTAGCATAAATTGGCTTCTGTGCAGCTCTAATGATTTTCACCAGCTGAGGATCCGCCCTGTGTTCCTATAATAACCCTAGCATCTGAAAAAAGATTCATGTGATGGTTATGCTAATACATCTGAGGTTATAGAGCAAGAAAATTTTTATGTGGTTGAATTTTCAATGCACTTTTTAAATCCAAAATTTATTCTACCTGTTTTATCTTTTCTAGGATTTTTAAATATCAAATAACTCTGAAGAGACATTTTTAGATGGACTTTTGTGTGTAAATTCATGGTCTATGTCAAACATACAGTAGCTGCACAGGAGTCTGAAACTTCCTTTACAGCATTAGCTATTGAGCCATCAGACTTCTCAGTATCAAATTCAAAACTAAATAATTGATCAGCAAACTTTGCTTTCTGATATGAAAGAAATCCACTAATTTGCATGAACATAGTGTTGTGAAATATGAATTTCTCCTGCAAGATGCATTTCATACTTTGTATCTCCTGATAAGATAGTCTTCTTCCATGACTCATCACCCAGAATATTATTTGACTTTCCTTGGGAGCATATTTGGGACTAGGAATGGCTTTCTTGCAATTTCAAGTTTTTCCACAACTTTAGCAGATTTTGTATATTTGTGCCTTTCAATAATTTTTGAAATGTGCTGCACTGAGTAATTCTTATTATAAACAGCTGTAAACAAAGAAGAGAACATAAATACAATTACCAAACATAAAAATAGTTGTATAATGAGTGGGTCATCTGCTTCTACTTCAAACTTTAATAGAAGGCATTTTTTTGTTTACTTTGATCTTCATGGAGAGCTTTCATAACAATTCATTACTTGCTTAATTGCCTTAGAAGAATGCTGTTTCTTCTGCATCTGTCTGTCTTTTTCATGTGTACACTGTGTTCATGTGGGGTATGTCTGAAAGCTTGACAAATCAGAAAAACACAGAATTGATGAACCAAATAAAAGGGGGGAACAAATCCCAATACATCTGGACTGCCCATGCTCTTCCATCATGTGTAGAATATTGGGTGTTTGCATATTACCCCTGCCTTAAAACGGGTTAGGAGCTGGCCTACTCCCTGCCTCCCATTACAATAAGTTCTGCTCTTCAGCAGACAGGACTAAATTTCTGCACGATTATGCATTGCTGGAAGGGGTAGTGCAGCTGCAGACCTTTTATCCACCTGCATTCTGTCTTATTTTGGACATTCACTGTTTTCAGTGTCCTATTCCAGGGATGCCCTGTAAAAGTTTGCATTGAATTTTCTGTTGTAAAAGCAGGTTTTACACAGAGCTGTAACACATAGGAAACCTTCCCCAAATCAGCACTGGGGTATCAATAGATGTAACTGTGAAGAGCAGATGTGCTTTTGGAAACCTCAGTGTGCCTGCTGAGGGCATTTCCCTTCACTGGTCTGTGTAAGAGACAGCCAAACACGTGCAACAACGCTCATTGGAAAACAGATCCAGCCCAGCCTCCTTCCCCCCTGAGGACTGAGCTTTATGGTTTTAAGCAAAACCAACACAAGAGCATTGCCTTTTGAAGCTGCCTTTGCTTGTTCACCTCTCTCACATCAAACAGAAGCATATCTGAAACAGATGAATATAGAGGAAAACCAAAAGTGCTCTCTCCCCTTGCTTTTGAGCTACTGTATTTAGGAGGGAGAATTTGTAACAACAAATAGAAAGCAGACTTGTTTCAGATACTGATTGATGGCTCTTACGGATAAAGAAGGCAGCAAGAACAAGACAACCAGAGCTACTTGTAGGTAACATATTTGAAGAGGATACATATGAAGGCACTTATACAAAAGACAAAGAACCATGCCAAAGTAAAGAAACTTGAAAGACACTAAACATTCAAAGGCTGATTGATGATGTCTCTTAGAACTTAACATGCTCACAGGAGCAAAACCTGGATCTCTGTGGAGCTGCTGTCATTAAAATTGAGTCTTCATGAAAAGAGAAGAACAAACAGACAAGAAAGCCAAAGGAGAAGAATAGGATTAATATATACAAAGTGGATGAGGGGGCAGCAGACTGTTTGAGGTGGTTAATTATCAATCCTAAATGTTTTGTTTGTTCCAGGACCTGACACAGCTCTTTCAAGTCCTAGCAGAGCTTAGATATTGAGTAGACCCTTGCATCTGATGTACTGTGGTAGTTCCTACATTACTAAAAGGTTAGAGGAGATTATTAGAGAGAAAATTAGCTTAGTTGAGGGATGAAGAAGCCTTAAATACTTAAAGCATCAGTTAGGATAAACATGCATTTAAAAGCTCCAAACTTTCTGAAAATCTGGTCTGAAAAACTGCCTGAAAATGTTACAGATTGGTAAAAGAATTGTTGACTTGCTCACAAAAATAGAAATGAATGTAGCCTACTAGAAAGAATTGAAATGGTTGTTTCTCTGTTAGTTCTGGAACAGAAAATATTTGATGTTTGGATAAAGCATAGGATAATTGATTAAATACATTTGTATTTAAATACATTAAATGCAAAATCCATAGTCATTTAAATGATTCAGAGCAAAAAAAAAATCACTCAGTATTAGGTTTAAAGTGACTGTGACTGTGAGTTCAAACAATTTCTTGGTAGTGTCCTGTAAATGCTGATGTTCCACAACTGAAATGGGAAGAGCTAATAAACACTGTATTTAGCACAGATGTTTCCTGTTATAACAAATTAGTAAAATTTCAGTGTTCAGTGGGCCTTTAACACCCACCCTCCATCTGTGGTATTCATTTTTAGCATTGTGGAATAGGCCAAAAAAGCAGGCATATAATTAAAAAGAAACCCCATCAGGGTGTTTTCTCTATCTCCACTTTTTTTTTCTTTTCCTAGCTGGTTCCTTCATTTGTGTGTGGAAACATTTCATGGGTGGCAACATGGAGAAGACAAAGCTAGTTCTCCATCTGGAGTCACACCTATTGCAGCCAAGTGCACTGCAAACAAGCCCTTGAGCAAATGCTGCATCCATAAGTGCTAATTGAGAAAGGCTGATTACGTCAGTTGGGTAAGAGTAATATTCTTTGCCAAATGACCGGTTTGTGCTTGTGGCTTTTAAGTAGCTGTGGTTCACCAAAGTGCTTGAGAAGAGCCTTTACTTTGAAGAGGAAGCTGAGTGAAGGGCTGGAGGCAAGCAGTGCTGAGGGACCGGATGAGCACCGTGCAAGTAACAAACTCAATAACCCAGAGAGTTGCCACAGATCCACTCAAATAAAATGTTGGTAAAGCTTGTCTTTGAGTAATTTGCTTGGGAGACAAAATAGGAGAAGGAAGTAAACATTAAAGTTATTCTGACCATAATATGCATTGCAAAAACATTCAAAATTTATGGTGTATATCAACTTCTCAAGTTTCTTTCATATAAGTTTATTCCATGTTGAATATTCCAAAACCTTAACATGTGGAGTGTTATTTGTTGAATAACCTGTGGGACACAACACAGGTGTCAGTAATATGAATGTTCAAGTCAAGTCCTAGGTTTGTGGTGATTGGGGAATGGGTAAGGAGTCTAAAATGTATTTACTATGGATAAGAGCAGTGCCATTGCCTCATCCATGGGGTGCAAACCTTGCTAAGTCCACACACTTTGTGGCACATGGACCTGTACCTCCTTGTCTGTGTGTGTTCCCTCACTCTACACTGGGGCATGAAATCCAGGGCAGCCACCACTGCCCTCACACCACCCTTAGGAAGAGCACAAAGGCAGGCAGATGATCTTTCCATGGAGATTTAATAGCTACATGTCCTACTCTGTATTCCTTGCTTTTCTGTGTTCTAATTATAGCTTCAAAATTATTACTAATTTTGTTTTAATTTCCCAACTCCATTTGGCATTTTACACTGAAATTTCCACTGACATCTTACACTGCAAAGAAAGAATTCAAACGATTGGATAGAAATCTTTCTTGTCTTATTCCCCCACAGATGGTCCAATCTTCTCTGCAGTTCATGCCTGACAGCTAGTTAATCTGGCAGTGCAGGAACACACATTTAAAAAGGCAGGTTCTGGCATCAGCCTCAGGCAAGCACCTCAACTGTACCCTGAAATTGAGGAATTTGGTCTCTGTTCTCCTTAAAGGTGTTAAGAACGTGTTTTCCAGATATGAGATATACTGTAGAAGATAACTCTGAAATTGGGATGTAACTAGGAATGTTTGTGTTGTTGCAATACCCTAACAATGTTTTCATATTTACACCACTGGCTTAGGGCAATTTCCTAAAGGTGACTGAGAAAAGCAAACCCATTCATGGTAGGTCTGAATTTGTTACTCATGGACTTTCACCTCCTCTAGAAAACAAAAGAAGGAAGTAAAAAGGTAGAAAAATGTTACACTAAACAAGATGTATTTGAAACTTTGGTAAGGCATTGGATAAATACTTTATGCTATATATTTGTTAGGTCAAATTTTGCTCTCTATCTGGTTAAACCATCTTTGTACAAAATTTATAAAATATTACTGAACTGCATGTATATATTTCTTATCATGGATTCTGGGAAGTCTTATAAAAATGGAACAAGAAAGCAGAATATATTGTGGAGGGTTTTGTGTTAGTGGCACATTATAGAAATACACTGTTTATTATAAATACAGTAATTTCCCTTTGATACAGAAAATGCAACAAATATGTACCTTTGCTCAGGACCATGAATCTTAGGTGAGAAACCTATTTAGAAAGCAATTTATGACTAAAAATCTAGGATTTTTTTCTTTATTCACTACAGGACCTGTTTAATCCTCCTAATTTTTTTAGATAAAGTTATTATGTTTCTGGTGACCACATGTTGTACTGAAAAAAATGTGTCTTCTCATCTGTTTGTTCCAGATTAGTGAAATTACCATGTGAGATTATACAGAAGTTGTTGCACTTTAAATACATCAGTTTTTATTAATGCAAAATAGGAAAAACTAATTTTTCCATTTGCTCTGAAATGACAGTCTGCAAATGGCAGCAAATAAATTTTGCAAAATGCTATTTCTGTTTTTGTTTGTCCACTCTGCATGGTATTTGTCAAGAGATAATGCAAACACTCATATAAGTTATTTACTCAACCTTTAAGTCTGAGTAGTACAATTAATATCACATTTTCCATTTCTTTTTGATGCAGAAATAAGAAATCAGGAAATGAAGATGAGATTATATTTTTATAGGTCATATGTAATGTAAATTCTGAACTGGGTGCAGAATTTTTCCATAATTCTTTTTAGCAAAAGAATGTCTGCTTAAAAGCTTTTACAACTGTCATTAGGGATCCCAGTGAGGTGATGATAGTTTTTGTTATGAATTAATCTTTGAAAATTTCACAGTAGCAAAAATTGTGAACATTTAAAGAAATAATGCAACTTTAAGAACAATTCTGAAATATTTCAACTAACATAACCTAAGGGCTGGCTTTCAAAGAAGCTGTAAATTCCTGATTTTAATTGTCTTCTAATTCATCTCCTCTGAAAAGAATCAATTTCAAATGAAGGAGAGGTTTCCCAGGTAGTTTTTACAAGAATCACTCATTAAGAGGAGCTTTCAGGTCATGCACAAGCATGTATCATAGAATCATAACACAGTCTGGGTTGGCAGGGCCCTTAAAGACCATCTCGTTCTACCCCCTGCCATGGGCATGGACCTTCCACCAGACCAGGTTGCTCAGAGCCCCATCCAACCTGGCCTTGAGCACTTCCAGGGATGGTGCAGCCACAGCTTCTCTTGGCAGCCTGTCCCAGTGCCTCTCCACCCTCATGTCAAAGAATTTCTCTCTAATGTCTAATTAAATCCTCCCTCTTTCAGTTTGAAGCCATTCCCCCATGTCCTACCACTCCAGGCCCTTGTCCCTGCAAAGTCCCTCTCCAGCTCTTTAGGAGCCCCTTTAGGCACTGGAAGGTGCTGTAAGGTCCCTCTAAAGCCTTTTCTTCTCCAGGCTAAGCAACCCCAGCTCTCCCAGCCTGTCCTCACGGCAGAGGTGCTCCAGCCCTCTGATCATACCTTGGGACCATCCTCTGGACTTGCTCCAGCAGGTCCACGTCCTTGTTATGCTGGGAGCCCCAGAGCTGGATGGAGCATTCCAGGTCTCTCACAAGAGTAGAGAAGAGAGGAAGAACCTCCTCCCTTGAGTTGCTGGTCCCACTTCTTTAGGTGGAGCCTAGGATATGATTGTCTTACTGAGCTGCAAACACATGCTGCCAGCTCATGTGCAGCCTCTCATCCACCAACACCCACAAGTCCTTCTCCCCAGAGCTGCCCTCACTCCTCTCTCCACCCAGCCTGTATTTGTGCTTGGGATTGCCCCAGTCCAGGTGCAGGACTTGGCCTTATGGAACTTTGTGAGGTTTATGCAGGCCAACCTCTCAGGCCTGTCAGGGTGCCTCTGGATGTCAATCCTTCCCTCCATTTTTTCTGTTTAGAAGGTTGATTCTATTTAGGCAGGTTGGTCCAAGTCAAAGAACTGGTGTATTTTCCAGATTATTTTTGCTTTAGCTGTAAATATCTTGTTATTCTTTTTCCCTTTTTCAAGGCTTTGTTTTATGCATTGTAATACCTTTTCCCTTTGAGAAGAACAAAATCCATAATGAAATTAAGAGTTTACTTGGAACTACAAGGAAAGTGTATAATTTTTCAGATTTCATAGCAAGGGGTATCTGGGCTGTACCACTGGCAAATCACTTCAGCTGTAGTCCTTAGAGAGCCATTAGTACTGCTATGGAGCATATCACATGTAGCCAGTCTTCATTAGGAATTATGACAGCCCAAGGAAGGCAGGTTTTGACATACCATATTTTGCTTGTATTATATTTTGAGCCATGTATCCCTGCATTTTGCTGACAGATTGTCAGGGAAGTGATTAGTCTGGATTACATGGTGATGATTCCATTTTATAAAACAAAACAAAAAAAAGCAAGCAAAAAGGAATTGCTTTTGGCAGAAGATGATCCCATTACTTAGAATAAAAAAATTACTTGATGTTAAATTAAATGCTTATCAAAATGAGTACAACAGAATATGAAAATAAATAATAGAGAATTAGTTAATAACTCTGAAATAAGGATTTACACAATATTTTCTCTTCATTCAGTTCTAAATCAAAGCCATGTAGACAATGCAACATTGAAGACTTCATAGAAATGGCTACTGGTGTTGTAGGCATTACATAGGGCCCAGCTACTACAGATGTGACAATAGCTGGCATCGTATAATGTTGGCATTGTCCTAATGTGTAAAATATCCATGTACACCATAATTTCTGGAAGGAAGTGCTTCCCTGCAAGGCTGCTTATTTTCACTGAGGCTTTTGAATAGTAGTGGTGCTGTTCTGTTCAGGAAGCTGGTTTGGGATTGTGTCCAGGGAAAATGGATGCATTGAGACTAGTGGGTTCAGAGAAGGAAACCTTCCAAAAACCTGACTTTTAAAGAGTTTGCCCTGAGTCCCAAGGACTGAAACCAATATGCAGCCAGAGAATTGTGCTGGAATGCCAGAGCTGCAGCACTGCTCCCATGCTCGTTCCTCCTGGGAAGGCAGCTCACAGCACAGCTGGTCCCTGACTGCACCTCAGGACTGCAGAGTTCTGGTCACCTTTTTTCCAAGCAGCAACAAAACGCCATTATGATTGTCTTCTGCAATGGGCTGATTTATGAGGAGAAAAACATTCAGTCCCAGAAGAAAGTAAATGAAATTTTTTTAAAATGTGGGCTGCCAAAAGAGAAACTACTATAATACATATAAGCCATAAATCTGTTAGAAGTGCATGCACTGCAGTAGTTAGTATGCTGCCTTCTGGGAAATAGGTTTCATTTTTCCATTTCTTTCAAGACTTGTGCTGTTTTGACTGACAGAAGCTCAGATCTATGGGAAATGCAACATTTCAGAAATGAGTATGTTCTTTTCCCTGGGTAGGCACTCTTGGTCACTTGAAGGAACACTGATCCTCCTCCTTTGGTGATGACAAATCAGATGGCCTTTAAAAGTATTCCCAATTAATATTTTTATTGCAGACCTACT
The DNA here is from genome assembly GCF_001522545.3 of Parus major. Classification (NCBI taxonomy): domain Eukaryota; kingdom Metazoa; phylum Chordata; class Aves; order Passeriformes; family Paridae; genus Parus; species Parus major. Next base: position 6,392,077 of record NC_031779.1, read on the forward strand.
AGGACTTGTTATGTTGTGCTTTCTAGATTACGGTGGTATAACATTCTTAAGGCAACATAAACATCACATCTTCTAACTTCAGCTGCGATCTTGAAACCAAATAGCATCCTTTGAGTACAGTTCTTTGTTCAGTCAACCTTTGAAGAAAGAGTATGTGCCTTTTGTATAAATCAGGACCAATAATACATGGGGCAATTTGCTTACTGCATTTGAGGTTAAAATTTGACATAACAAAGGACATTACAAGAAACTGTGGTGAAGTTTAAAAAGATCAGTACTGAGCTAAAGTTTACTGCCAGTACTGTTCTCACAGATCAAGGCTATGCTAATGTGGTCTAGCATTACTTTACTATTTTGCAGCCTCTCATTCCCTTGGCGCATGTTTTAAGTATGCGTATCACTCACTTTTATAATAAAATAACTTGATAAAACCTTCTGCTTTGTGCTAGTCTCCTGAGGTAAAAAGTCACAGATCTGTTAAGTCTCACATTGTTTGTTCCAGCTTCATTGTTTGATGAAAAACATATATATATATATATATCTATATATATATATCTTGGTAATATACCATACTTCCTCAGTAGCTGGATTGCTGTAAGGACAGACATTTTTCACCTGAATAATGGAATTTTATCCTAGTTATTTCTCTGCTCTTCTTTGTAATACACATACAGGAGATTAGCAACATTAACTACTACTGTACAGCATGTTGGAAAACTTTGAAAAATACTTTTGTCTTTAGGGATAGATGAGTGGAATCTTTAAAATGTTCCTGAAAGATGTACTGTGCAGCTTTTTATTCTCTGTGCAGGAAGAGGTGTGTGTATGTTCTAAATAATATTATGGGTCAGAGTGTAAATGTTAGTTTGTGTGAAGTCCATGACCGAAAGCAGACTATCAGTTATCAGTGGGAGTTTACTGCCAAGATCAAAAGTAGATTTTATGCCTGGCTAAGGCTGCACTCACACAGCTTTGCTGGTCCATCAATGCTGATGTGCTACCCTAGCAAAGAGCATGGCACTCCTGTGGATGCAGCACATTCTGATTTACTGGGAGTGAAAGATGCTCCCTGGAAAAGAAATGCTGTCCATATAACTTCCTCTCTGCACTCAGCTTTTCCTGATGCAACTAACCATGTGTCAGTTTTGTCCATGCTCATGTCCAGAGCACTCTCACAGCTCTGATTCGTTATCAGAGAAGCCTGGCCTTCAGTAGATGAACCAAGAGGGATGAGCCAAGTCCTTGCCCTGTGCCATGGTGAAGGGGTTGAATAATCATAAGATTCTCTGTTGTAACATGGGACAAGGATAGAAACAATTATTCACCTGGGACAACCACTTGCAATTCTAGGGCATTCAAATTCCCAGTGAGTCATCAAGTTAAAATTAAAAAAGACACTTTTCTTACCAATCTTTGTTTTGGTAAGGAAGCAGAAGAAGCAGAAAAAACAATTCCTAGAAGAAACTTAAATTGGTCTAAAACTATTAGATGGAAAGTTCTTGATTTTCCTTATAGATATAAAAAAAATTATTAGTTTTAAAAATCAAGGCTTCTTAATGTACAAACTATACTAAAATTACTCCAGTTTCTTCACTTTGTCCTTACTAAATCATGGGGTTTATAACTAAGGGATTGCAAAGCATTCAATGTAAAAATACTGGGACATGATAATTGCAGAATCTTTGTTACATAAAGAAGTAGAAAGTATTGATCAAAAAAATGCTCTGAGGCAAACCAATTAGAGACCCATTGACAGCAAAATGACCTCCTCATCCATCTTTCAAATGAAATTTTAAACCATGGTCCACAGTCTTTGTGGACATTTTAAACCCTTGAGCATTTTTACTGAAGTCTGAATGCTGCTAATTTTGGTCTCTTGGCCAAACTCCAAACTGAATAATTATTCTGCTTCTTTCCTAAATTACAGCAGCAGCTTCATTAGGAACAAATGCATTCATAGTTTGCTGACCTAAACTGCTCTTATATTGCTATGCACTATTAACTGTTGCTTCATTTCCAGGCTGGCTGCATTTCCATGATTAAAAGACCTCTGGACAAAGCATGTATATCTTTAGCTTGTTAAAAAGGCTGTGGAGCAAAGGATGCTGTATATATAAATGCTATCAAAGAAATAATTTTAGGCCCAGAACATGCAGGTGCTGAAGTGTGTTCACTGAACAGGGGGATCTACTGACATTCAGTGGTGTAGCTGGATGAAAGACAGAGACTATTTGAGGACAGAGTGTGTTTGCTTATGGGTTGGAAAGCTTTTGGCCAGTGATTGTCATGAAAAAGGCAGTTTCATTGAGAAGCACTGCAAAATTACAAAACAAAATGGGAAGCAAAGGGATAGTGGAGATTTACTAAAAAGAGAGGCTCAGTGCTTTCTGGATATGTGTTTCTGGATAATGAGGTCAGCTAGCAAGATGCTTGTTGGTTTTTTTCCAGAAGTAAAAGCAATTAAATTGTTGAGAAGTACGATAAAATATTCCAGACATTCTATGCATGGTTTCATAAGACTCTTTTTTTTGTTCTAATTATGTTATAGCTTCTTTAAAAAAGGTCCACACTTTCTGAAAGGTGAGGGCAAGGCTGAAAAAGTATAAGATATGAGCAGGAGGTTTTACAGTCTTTATCTTTCTACCGTGCTGTTTAGCTACAGCACCACCCTTGCTTTCCAGTGCTATCATTGTTATACAGTACCTGAATTAGCTGCCTGAAGTGGTTTTAGCTACCAATTTAGTGGGAGATGCTCAACTGCACAGCTGTGCCTAAAAAAACCCAGAAAAGTCTAAACACAAACAGCTAACTGAAATTGTTGTTTATGGGAAACTGTTCCAGTTGTGGGAGAGCCACATGGCAAGAAAGCTCTCTAATCCACAAATGGTTATGGTGGCAGCAAGGAACAGATTTGAACCCCAAGGTCTTGGCTTTCACCAACCTTTGTCTCTATGCTGTGAAGCAGAACCACTGTCTGATCCTTTCTTACAGCCTGGAATCAGAATATACTGTAGGGCTGGGTAATTTTCTTTCTGTAGGTGAGTTCAACAAGTACAAAGCAGAGCTGTGCTCCCATTCTCCTAAGTGTAAGTGGGTTCTTTCACTAGGTAGCAGATTCAAAGTCAGGAAAAATCACAAATTTATGTCCAGCATGAAAGCTATTACTAAAAGACATTTTTATTGTCTTAGAAGTCAGAGCCATGGAATAAAGGTGCTGTATTTGGTGTGCTCTATGCAGTGTGCAATATTCAGGTGTTCATGGTAAATTTGAGTATGAGTATTCAGTATCACTTAGTTATTGTGTGACTGGTACCAGAACTCTAAATCCCTACACTTATTCTTTCCTAACAGCGAAACATTTATACCAGAAGTGTTTAGTTAACTGAAATTATTGTGGTCATGCTTCAATACTTTACCAGGATTTATTTTTATAGCTGTTAGGATGTATTAGTGCTCTTTCTTTTTTATTTTCTCTTTTATTGTACTGAAAGTACAGTGTTCTTTACAAATAGGAAAGTATCTATTCCCTCCAAAATGTCAACGTTTGTCATCAAGGAAAAGAACAAAAACCAGTTACTGTCATGCACATCACCAATCAAGCTACTGCTGACCATTGTGAATAGTCTCTTAATCACTCTCAAATGAAGAAAAAGTGCACTTAGAAAAATGGAAGCATCTTTGAACAGTCTGCTATGAGTCAAATGGGTTTGTTTTGCAACAGATTTTGTTTGCTGTGAATAATTTGATGAGCTTTATTTAATTGCCAAAAACAACAATAACCACTCATATCACAGTTCCCATAGGCTCCAAATCATGTTTGAGCCCTTTTGCACAGTTAAATGGTTACTAGTTTTCTTCTTTCAACATCTGTTTTAGTCAACCTTGCCAAGTATCTATTCATTGCTGTTATAACAAGATGTTAAATATTTAAAATTACAAAACAGCTTTACAATTGTGCCTGAACATCTTGTAACTGTCTCATTTTGGATTTTGTAACTTTGTATATCTTTTACAGACTTTAGGAGAAAACACAGAAATCTATTAATAAAAGGGAAACACAGCGAGTAGATCATTAACAGTTTCAGCAGAATTACAGATTCTCACTTAGATTTCAGTAGAATATAGACATCTAAAGCACTTAGGAAAATCAGCATTTTTAAAAATCTAAACAGAAACAACCCACAACTTTCTCCTGCCTTGCAATAAAAGTCCAGTGCACTGATGTTAATTATATTGGAAAACCTAGTAGAACCCAAGTAAAATGTACATGTCTGCATGTCATTGTTCTGATGTGGTGGATAATGGAAACCAACACTGCAATAGTTGAGTCACAGGATGAGTCAGTTCTTTTTGACTTGAAGGACTAGCACTGGATATTAAGAATAACAGTAGATTTCTAAACTTCTCATACAAACCAATTAGTCTTTTCACTAATATTCTCTGTCATAAGCAACAAGAGATCCTTATGTTAATTCTAAGCCTTCATTCTAACCCCTCTTTACAAAAGCAGCTTAGTAAAAGATTTCAGTCTGAACAGAATTCAGACCACAATGTACTTCTCATTGTATACAAAAAACATGTGCTTACCCAGCTTGGCCTTACTTGATGATATGTCCCAGTTTGGCATAAACTATTTTATAAAATGAAATTTGAAAATAGATGTTAATGAAGATTCCCTCCTTAGAAACAGTGGATAGCTTATATCACAAGCCAAGAATTCTCAATTTTATACCCTCTTCCTCAGAAGGCACAGCTCTGTCACATATTTGAATGTCTGTTTTTTCAAAATTGGCATGTTCTTCAAAATATTGCTTTAAAAGATCATTGTGTACCACATTCTTGTGCCAAAATATACAAAATGTGCTATATCAGTCTCATATGTAGTCAGGCATCCAGGACAGGACTCAGAATTGGCTTTTTATAACTGTAAATAACAAGCCTCCATTATGACCTAAATGATATTCTCTCTGTGAGACAACCATAACATTTATTTCCCCGAACTCAGTAGAACGGCTTCCCTCAAATTATAGCAAACTGTCAGAGACAGAAGAGAAATACAGAGAAGATTTAGGCCCAGATCATAGGCATTTTTAAATCAAAGGCTGATCTGTCATTTCCTAAGAGAGACCAGTATTTTGCCTGTAATGAGCAGTTACTCTGAAGCTTTGTGGCTGAATGAAAGAATAAGGAATTGTGTATGAAGGAGATCAGATTTCCTGCTGTGAACATACATAAGCTGGTGTGTAAAAAAAAATGTGCAAAACACTCTTCTACATGCTGGATCTTGTACTAGAACACAGGTCCATGTAATTTGATATGAATTTTGAAGGAAATAGGATTCAAAATGAAGCCCTAATATGGGATTTAATTGATCAGATACACGGTAAAATACAAAACCACTGTTCAAGGAAAAGGTTTGTGTGACACCCAGAAGTGGTTACTGGGCATGTTTTCTTACCATTAGTTGTAAACGAGAATATGGTAAGTTTATTTTTCAGGATTTCATGAAGGAATACCCTGAAAAGCAGAATTTTAGAAGGAAATAATCCTGGGTTTCAGACAGAAAGGTTTTGCCTCATTAGTTTTCTTGCTTTCCTCAAGGATACAGTGTCACAGCTGCAGCTGGCATGAGTGATACAGGAGATGTAATGCCCTTCTTGTGGAAATGGAAGATTTTAGTATGCCTTAGTAATACTTGCACAGCAGTAGAAAGAGCATGCAATGGATAAAAATCCATCTTTGGACAGGAGAGTGGGATTGTTTTAAAAATTACATGTTTCCTTAAGGATATGAGAGTGAGCTCTTGTTTATCACTGTATCTAACTACACAGGATTGCAATATCAATTTGAAAGTAATAGCAATATCAGTTTTCAAAGAAACTATTGCTTATGAAACCAAAATTGAAGGTAAAGAAATTCCAGAATAATACAACTATGGCCTAGGAGAGTTATCTATTTAAGATTATAGAGGAGCTAAAGGATCAGTCAAGCACAATGCAGACAAACTTAATCTCAAGTTTACATAAGTACACATTACATGTGTTAAGAACATGTTCACAGTAAAACTGAGTTAGAGGATTTTAAGAATTCTGGCTGCTTTCGTCTTGAAAAAAATCACTTGAGCAGCTGTGAGTTAGAGAACTGAACCCTGTACATGATTTGAGGGGAAAAGAGGCTTAGCTAAGAGTTTCTGAAGAATATATTTCCTAGCCTAGTGAAATAATATAAAAATTATACCTCTTAAAAGTCAAGGGCAGTGGTCCTGTTTGCTTTCCCAGGAGAATTTGCATTTTGGGTTAGATGAGGGAATCCAGGGGTGTTTTACCACAGTTTTAGAGACTGCTCCAGTACAAAATGCTCACCTCACTGAACTGCAGGCCTGACTTTCCACATCTCTTACAATTTCTCTTCTTTTAGGAGCTCAGTCTTTGTATGTTTGCAGGGTAGAGTGTACTGAAGTCTCAACCTCTGAGACACTTCGGAGCCACAGCTCTAGGAAAGAGAATATTCACAGCAGTGGTGAGGGAAATAAAGGCAGGAGAAAATACAGTGATAAGAAGAGGCTGAACAGAAGTGTTAACTTGCCTGTGTGGTTTGTGGGGTAATTGCAGGCCACTCCACTCTGTAGACACAGCTCTACCTCTCCAGATTTCATGAAGAGGCTGGAAAATCAGGGTTAGAGTTTAATTTGCATCCCTGGATTTTACTCCCCCCCTACACTGCCCTCGTGTGGTCTTAGCTCCAGCACAGAAACTGTGCTGTAGGCACAAAAGAATTACACTTCGGGTTTTGGAGAAGTGTGAAGCAGTCACAACATAATTCAGACCTGACTCAGGATTTTTTAACCAGTCCTACTGTTCTGGGCTAAAATTGCACGGTGTAGATATGAATCTGTTATTTCATTAGAACAATAGTTCTTAATCTGATTGTCAGCCCCTGTGCTCTAAGAGCACTATGATCTAAATGACAGTTCCTTATCTTTTTATTCTCTGAGTTTATGTCTCCTGGTTGCTGTTGTGTGCCTTATGTGAAATGAGTGGGTGGTTTCAGACCTGTGCTCAGGAGATAGATGGTTATATAATGAAAATCAGTACCTCCAAGCAAATGGCATAATTACCACTATCACATCTCTGGAACAGAGAGGGGAAGGCTTTGGGGATAGTGGCACTGCACCACTTTCTCTCAGACATGACTCCTGCACTCAAGTCACCAGTTAAGGAAGTTAAAACTCCCCTTAACTATAGAATGTGCTGGATGTGTTTCACTGATCTCTAGAAGTGTTTTGTTTCTAATGCACAAGTCCTTTAAGAGCTCTGAATTGTCTAGAAGCATAAAGGAAATGTGGCAGAAGGCAATATACAGACAAGTTCATGGTGGCAGTGCCATCCCAGGGCAATCCTGTGCTCCCCCTCACCCCAGCAGTGTCTGGGCAAGGTCTGACTGGAGCCTGCTGGAGCCTGGTCCAGCTCTGTGTAGGATTGAAGGCTGCTTCCCTCTCTTAAAAAGACAGGGTTGTCTGGCTCTCACAGTCCCCTCTTCTTTCTGCCTTGTGCTTTTGGCTGGGTTGTACCCAAGTGCTGCTAAAGTATGATCCATGTTCTCCAGGGGCTGAGGGCTCACACTGCCTGCAGTATAGGCAAATGTAACCCTAATAGTCAGCAGCAATGTGCTGTCTCATGCTGAATTGTGGCCTAAATACTTCTACACCAGTGATTTGCTGGACAGTTTTACTTCAGCTGCTGCCTTAACTAACACTAAAATACAGCATGGAGAGGGCACCCAGCCAGAGCTCTGCATTCTCTTCCTGTCTCCCTGTCTCGGCCATTCTCATGCTCCTTCTGATTTGCTCTCTGACACATAGGAATAGGAGTACTGAAATTGCCTTGTAAAGTAAATAACTACAACCACTAGGTAAGAATTAATTATTATTACTGTAGACTTTGGGAGTCAAATTTTGACCTTTCCTTGCATACATATGTCATCAAATTGCCATAAGCCTGTCTGAAGAAATAGTTTAACCATCAGGCTGTAGTAGAGCAAGGGCTGCAAAAAAAATGCTCACATTACATATCCAATTGAAGGCTGTTGTCCTGCTATCAAAACATAGCAGGAGAGATGAAATCTAAACAGCAGCAGGTCTTAGCAACCATTTTCCACAATCCCTTCTAGGAGAGGTGAACTGATGGAAGTTCATTTGTGTGTGATTTGAAGAAGAATCTCAAGAAAAGCAACAGATAAAAGAAACAAGAGTTGTGAAACTGAATATGATGAGGCCTGTGACCGTGGCTGTCTCTCCAAATCCTTTGCTGCTTGTTAGTGACTGCCCATTTCCTTCAGTTCAGGCACTCTTCTGTTTAGGCAAACACAAATAACAGCTATGCACTTTTGTCTAAGAAAGACAGCTAGGAGAACAGAAAGAACAAAAGTAACTTTTTCATGAGAAACCACTTTCTGATCTTGAACAGGCTGTAGGAATTCAGAGAACAATGCAGCTAATGCTTCTGCTGCCAGGCAGAGTTCCTACAGCTTTACAAGAGGGAAAAGGCATAGGGACTTTTTGGCACCCCATCCCCACGCTCTGACTTCCACATTTAAGAAAAGGCAAAGGGTGCTGGTAGAATATATCAGAGCAATAACCTTAGAAATTAGTAACAGAATGTGGAAAAAATCAGTTTTAGTTGTGAGTCATGATTTCTCAACAGTGCATCCATTACACAATAAAATACTACCCAACATATCCCGATGGGCCTAATTAATCACTGAGGAAACATTAGAGCAGTCACAAAAAATAAAGGTGCAATTATTTGAATATGATCTGATAATAACTGGTTTGTGGAAAGAAGGTTGGATATTGACAACTCTTTCCAAAGAGAATTCCAACCAGAAAAAATACGATTTGCAAATAGCCATGATCCGTACATTCCAATTGTACCAGGAAAGAAAGCATCTGAAATCCATGGCTGTGGAAACAGAGATTTTACAGCTCCTCTAATTGTTGTCCCTAATTTTCTGCAAATTACACATCATGACCAGTACTCCCCACTGTTGGCCCCAGGCCCTTTTCCCACTAGCACTCTTAGGTGTTCCTTATTGCTTCCTTCATGCTAAATTATATGCAGGTTGCCACACATTCTTCTACTGTCCTTGATTATCTAGAATCACAGTGATTATCAATAAATAGGAAAGTGGATTAGCAACGGCTAATGATTAACTGAACACAGAAACACAGGAAGAGTGCAGGTGGCAGGATAACTTCCCTGCTTGGCGAATCTGTGTGGAGAGATGCCTGAGATTCTGCAGCTAAACTGTGGTGAGTTGTTGTAGAAGGTACATTTCATTCATTAGCTGTGAAAATAATCTGGTGGTAAAAAGATGAAGAGTCTGCCATGCATTTTGGTGTGGCCTAGAATTTGTAGCTATTTGTGGGTTGGTTTTGTTTTGCATTATAGTTTCTTAGGTGATGTGTGTAAATGTGCATGTACCTTTACTCTCTAGAGATGGACATTTTTTTGTTTCCCTCCTCCTTCCAACTAGCCACTGTCAGTGAAAATTATCAATTCTAATGTAAGAACTCAACTACCATGTATTAATTTTAGATGGCACCCTTGTCCCACATTGTGCTAAAGCCTGTCTTCGTTGTTTCAGGACACTTTTTTTGCCTTAAGACCCCTGACAGAAAAGCTTTTGACTAAATCAACAACAAAGCTCTGTTTAACACTCAGCAATCTGTTCTCCATTTTCCAGTTGGACTATTCCTTTGGGTTGTGCCTGGAAGTTTCATTGCAACTATTTGGACCTAAACTAGACATCAAAGTGGAAAGTAGATTCTGAGAAGGAAGAAGGAGCAAAGACGAAAGATTACTACTTCTATTCATAACAGAGGTGTTTTTGTGTGTGCTCAGAAGGGAAAGGGAGCAATTTTAAGTCCAGCTTTTCAAGCTGAAACTTTTCATGTTCTTTCAAATTTGGATCATATTTCAGTGTATTTCAAAAGCAGCCCACCCCTCACTTTTAACAGAACAGCAAATTACTGCATCACACCCTGACTGAGCAGGTGGGAAGGTTTTCTGATCCTTTGTCCCAGTCCTACAACAAATTAACAAGGCAGGTCACAAGCTCACTTTTAGCTGCAGCCCAGCCGTGGTCCCTTCTCTTATCCCCCAAAGCAGGCCCAGCATGGGCTTGCACTGACCTGTTTTCCACCAGTGAGATTATGAACTTGCAGGAAAGAAAATGTCCCAATGCATTTTACCATTTGGACATGGGTCAAATTTGCCTTGATTTCCCTGGTGTGAGTCAGAAATGGCTCAGTTACATCACTGTAAATTGGCTAAGCCTTACTGGCCTCAGTGGAATGACTGAATTTGGCCCATTGCTTTACTACTGCGCTATTAAAACAGTCAATCTCTTGGCTGGAAGGAATAATATTAAGAAAATAAAGTTTACATATGCTGGGATGTGCCCTGGGATAGCAGTGTAAAAAGACAGAATATTCAGACTTAATCATGTTTTGTGCCACAGTGCTGACAGTATATGTGGTGCAGAAAAAAGCAGCCTCCAAATTATTCTCAGTGTGTTTTGCAGCACACCAAGGCATCTGGGAAAGGAGACTCTCAGACATCTCATGTCAGAGCTGGAAAAAAAATTGCCTGAAATGAGGTTTAAAGATGAATAAAAAATTATTTCCTTGTTTTAGCTTGAAGAAATGTTGTTGGGTTGATTGGTTTTTTTTCAAAAAAGCAGGATGATAATTTGAAAAAAATTGCATTTAATGTGAACAGTTCCATGTATCTTCAATTAACATAAAAAAATACATCAAAATTTATGATTAATTATGTGTCTCCTCGGTCCTGTTCTCATTATACATACATCTGAAGTGGAACCAATGCCATTTATGAATAATTTAATTAAAATAATGACAAGTATTATTTTTGTAGCATGGAAAGCTGTAAACATTAATTGAATAAGGTTGAGAATCATGAAATGCAATCTTAATTACTAGAAACTAGAATAATCACATAAACTGAGGCAAAAAGGACAACAAACTTTTTAGAAAGGAGTTTACAGCTGCTAGGGTGTAACTAGCATCTTAGAAGAGTTAGCGTAGTCAGTACTTTGAAGTACACAATATTTTGGAACAAACCATTAAAGCAACATAGGATCTTTCATTCTGCATGTCTTTTGAATACTCTACAGCCCTCAGAGCTTCTCCCCATATTTTATGTTCCTGTTGTCTGCCAGCCCCAGGGCTTAGCAGTAAATCTCCAAGCCAGCCCTTCTTCATAGTGGTGGCTGAGCAGTCGTCAGGTGAAAATATGGAACAGATGCTGCCCCTGGATCATTGCAGGCATTTCTGTCCTGTTATCTCTCTCCTAGCTAAAACTATCAAGGTCTTCTTATCAATGAATAAAGATTCCTGCATCTTGCACTCTCCTGGGAGGACCTTCTCTGGCTTGCCACACAGAAACCTTCTGGTTTCCCAATTGTCCCTTACTTTAAGATGGAGGCATTTCTTTTCAGCTTCTTCCATGCTCAGGTTTTTACCCCTGACCCTGATATGTTTAAAGAAAAAAAAGAACAGGTTTTGTACTATCATGATAAGCAATGAAAGTGTCAGAGCCTCCTCTTGTAAGAGAGACTAAGCTTTCCCTTGTCTATCATTTCTAGTTTGATTTCAGCTTTCTTTAATATTGGTACCAAAATTGTGCAAAGCTTTTTGTCTGGCTGTAGAGTGGAAAGCTTTTCAAAGTGGGTCACTCTCCGCAAGGGTGAACTTTTACTCCAAGTTCAAAGTCAAAAGCATCAGAAAGCTCAGAGTTACCACCCTGAGGATAAAATACACAGAGTTTTTAAATCATAAATGCAGTCCATCACAGCATCTCTGCTACTACAGCAGGCCAAAATGACACTGTCTGCTTTGCAAGTGACACTGCCTTTTTCTCTCAGTGTGTTCATTTCTCTGCCTTTCAGTCTCCGGTGCCTCATTTCTGACTCATTGTACCAACTGAGCCAAAGAACGGGAACAGAGAGCTCAGGCTTCGTGTTTTCCTCCCATGCTGCCTGGGCGCACTGAGAGATTAGAGTTTCCCGTTTCTCTGAGTCTGTAAATTGCAGCAGACCTACAAAACAAGCAAAAATGTGAATTGGGGGGGCTAAAATTTTGATCCCAAATTACGAACGTGACAGACAAGTTTTGACTAATTTACACTCTCTGAAGAAATCGGGTGGTTTAATCATAATTTTTTTTTAAACTTTGGATTTCTGAAATACGGAGTAATCATTAAATTAGGTAAAATATTCATCATCATTTTTTTTTATTTAAAACGGTTTGAAATTAGAACGGAATTATGCGGTTGTTTGATAAAAGCAATAAAACTCACGGACCAGCCAAAAATAATCTTCGTGAGGTGCCACCTTGTGCCCGCCGAGCGACATGGCCGAACCTGTGCGCAGGGCGGGGCCGGCCGGGCCCGGGCAAATGCCGTGGAATTGGGAAGGGAAAAAAGCCGGAACAGGGTTTTAAAAATCTCTGCTGTCAGCTGGCACCTGTCTCTCCAGCAGTGCATCCCTGAAAGGGAAGACGGGTGTTGTTAAAACAGTTAAACCTGCTCTTTCTCCCTCAGCACTCGGAAGGCTCCGGCGGGGACAGTGGTGGTGCCGTTCTCAGGCGGCTGCTCCTGGGCTGGCCCGCGGGCCTGTGAGGCCTCTCCGTCCGCACGGCCTTCCCCGGGCCGAGCAGGGGCTGTCCCTGTTCACACAGCCCCTGTGTGTGTCCCTGGGAGCTGTGGTGTCCCTGGGAGCTGTGTGTGTCCCTGGGAACCGTATCCCTGCTCTCACAGTGCCGAGGGAGCTGCAGGGACACCGGCCCGCACCCCTGGGCGCTCCGGGCCGCATCGAGTGATCTCCGACATTCACCTGCAGCCATCTGCAGTGCTGTTCCCCTCATCGCTGAGCAGAGCAGAAGGATGCCGCCAGGAATGGGAGTGCTTCCCATCTTTGTAGTCTGCCGAAAACATTTTCTTCTAGGTTTGTTAGAAAACATTTTTATCTTTTTGTTTTTAAAACATTAGCAAAAATATTGCTGCTCTTGGCATTGTGTGTATCAAAGTTTCCCTCCTCTATTTTTTTATTGGTATTTTCTTGAAAATTAAGGTTTTTTAATGCAATTCCAGCCTCAGGGAATACAAGGAGAGTAGAATTTGGTGGCACAAAGTGCTGAATTAGTACAAATTTCATCAATAACTGAAATGTCTGTATTCCTTAATAGGATCTTTATTAGGGTTTATTTCATTCTATGCATATTCATCAGCTCAGAGTCACTTCAGCAATGGTAACTTACTATTACTAAGTCATATTTGCCAGGAGCACAAATGTTTTTATACTGCCAAGAGTAGAAGATGGATATATCAGGGCTGTTAAACAACTAAAAATATCACTATCACTCTACTAAATTTTCTGTTCATGTATAGCATAACTATGTTTGTCTTGAAGACAGTTTCCATAAGAAAACATTTTTTTCCCAGAAAGCAAAATATTATTGAACAACCTTGCATACTAAGGATTACATATTTTTTTTTTTCTGGTGGTTTACATGGTACATCTCTTATTTTTAAAAAAGTATTATTCCCATAGTGAGTTTCAGTGTTAGTCAGTAAGGTCTGACTGTAGATTTTAAGGACAGAAAATAGAGTTATGCCTTTATATAGGCAGAGAGCTGATTTCCTGATAGTACTGATGAGCTTGTGCTTGTACAGAATTGATCAGTAATTAAATTCAGACGTTGGCTCAGTTTGAAGTGTTTTATGCAACTGTGAATCCATGGCATTTTAGAGATAAGAATGCAGAAATCAGAAAAACACCCACTTCACAGAAATGAAAATCCAAATTGTGTGGACTTCTGTTTGCAAGTGCAAGTCTAAGAGAGATGGTGGATTTTCACGTCCCCATCCTTCCCCAGCTCCTTTTCTTTCTCTCTGTTTGATACTCACCCACTGTCAGATTATAAATGGAAACAAAGGCTTCATGCTGAATCTGAGGAAATGCCCCAACTCTTGTTCTTCAAGAAGTCTGGGTCAGGATTTTAATTCTTGGCGCTGGCCCATGGTTTGATGTGTTGGGATGCAAAGTGCCTCGTTTGCTTTCAACCAATGCTATGAATGCAGAGCAAGGGGATTAGTTTATAAAGATTACCTAAAGAATATGTTATGGTGCTGGCCAGAGAATAATCTAAGGCTGGAAAACACAGAGAAATCACTTTCTAGTTTACCATAAGTCTTTTAAATATTGCTATAAAGCAGAAATCCAGTGACTACTGTGTTAAGGACTCAAAGCATGCTGGCAAATTGCCTGGTAGGGCAAGTAAGGACATCTCACAATCCATCTTAAACAAGAGGGAGCAGCAATTTCTTGCATTCTGTCATTTGGCAAATATGCAGTTCTCAGATGTAACAGTACTGAGTATTTTACTGAAACTTTCAGACGTCAGCCTGCACTCTCCATATGTTCAGGGTTTTACAAGCTGTTTCCATGACAAAACTAGATTGATTCTCGATCAGAGCCAGATAGTTAATTGGTTAAATCCATTTTATTTACCAAAAAATGTAGGCAAAACACTCTTCTCTTCAATACAGTAGACAGATTCCTTTTTTATGTTTTTCCTTCTTTTCCAAAATCTACTCTGTTTATAAAGCTTTCTCTGAGGAAGATGGTTCCATCACTAACTTTTTGTTGTTGTTTGTTGTTTCTAGTTTTCTTTCTTAATTACATTTAATTCATTAGGAAAAGAATTTTTTTTTTTTTTGCCATATAGAACTTCTGAATCCAACCTTTCAAAATGCCTGTTCATTTCTGCATTTCTGTAAGAGTGAAACTCCTAGGTAGCCTATGATTTGCGTGAGATACTAACCATGGGTCGATAGAAAGAATAATGTCTACTGTATGTATCATTAATGCACATGTTGGAAAATTGCTATAATCAGGAGAATTTGTTCCTGTTTTTTGTTGTTTGACCTTTTTTTTTTTTCTTTTTTCCTTCAGGGTGAGTAAGACAGGAAAAAAATACTTATCCATCCACTGACCAAGTGGTAAACTAGAATATGCTTCACAAAGGGATAAGTACCATCCAGGAGTTTTATGGAGGGCAAAGCTATTTGTAATTAAAGGATCATGACACTATCTGGCCCAGCTGCAGTTACTCTTCAGAAGCAGAAATCACTCCGTGTATTATTTAGATTGTCACATCTTCATAGATTCACTGAAAGAAATTTTATTTTTGATGTGCAGATAAAGTCCAGACATCCTGAATTATGTTAACTTATGCTGAGAGTCAACATTTGAGTTTTTCCCTGAAGTTTTGGTGGCTTCAGCTCACGTAGAGCCAGTGGAAGAGGTGAGTGATGGGGTTCTTAGGGTTCCCCCAGGCTCTGGCTGCACCTTGGGACAGGTGATGTGCAGCTCTCTGGGGCACAGCCTTTCTGTGTCAGGGGCTGCTGCACAGGGGAGTACTTGGCTTCCTGAAGGTTTAGCTGGGCTGTGACACTGCTGCTCTTGGTATCCAAAGCAGCTGAGAGAAAACCTGGATTGGAGCTGCTACAGTCACACTTCTGGTGGGCACTGTGGAGGAACCAAGATGGAGCAGCTGCCGCTTGCCTGCCCCTCCTAAGCAGCAGTGCTGCATCACAGCCTGCTTTTTAGCAACTGCTGGGATACAGGGACAGCAGGCACAGCAAATTATCTTAACTTTAAAGAGCAGAGTTATGTGTGAAAAGCCATCTTGTTTCCCATTCCAAAAAAGAAAGAAATGAGAATTTATTAATTGCTGAGTATTTCTTGTGGGGCGAATCCAAATGTGAATCACCCCATTACTGATTGCAGTGGTGTAATTGCTATTGTGAAGAAGTTAATTTTGGATTCTTTAAAATTGAAATAATCTACCCTCTTTGACTTTCCAGGGCTATAACCAGCAGACACTGAAGTGAATTTCAGGGAGGTAATTTTTCACTCGTGCTGTTTTCTGTGAAGCCTCAGATCAAAGCCTGCTCTGGGAAGTGGAGTAGGCCAAAGCCACAGTGCCAGCTAAGGTATTTTCTCAATATCTTGTTACAAAGTCCACTTTGAACACTTTTTTCTTCATCTTTTCAGCCTGTGAGGCACTAGAACAGGCTTCCAGAGAAGCTGAGAATTCTCCATCCCTGGAGGTGTTCAAAAGCAGGCTGAATGGAGCTCTGAGCTCTGGTCTACTGGAAGGTGCCCCTGCCCATGGCAGGGGGGCTGGAACTAGGAGATCTTTGAGGCCCCTTGCAACCCAAACCATTCTGTGGCTCTGTATGAAATACAGAGCATTATTTCCCTTTCTGGTGAACAGTGTTGTCTATTGGAGACTGCCTCTGAAGAATGTCTCCATGAGTTTTGGAGCTATAACTCTGCCCTGCAATATTTAAAAATAGTAAGTACTCTGGTGTTTTTAGTTTTTAAATCAGTACCTGATGCTCCAGATAATCTAGATTCTGCATAAAATACTTTTTTTTTTTCACTAATTAATAATGGGCTGTGATACCTAACTGGCTGTTAGAAATCCATTAATTGAAGTAAAATTAGTTTTTACACATTTGTCTTAAAATTTAGGGAAAAAATAATGTATTTGTTGGCAGAATTTTAAATAATTAATTCTGTAAAAAAAAAAAGGGAAGACAGAGGTTAAAGTCATTCCTTTAAACTAACCTGTCCTGGAAAGTTCTTTGCATCACCATTCAGCTGATTGGAACTGTGTGGGAAGAAAGTTTTTATTTAGAAAGGTGCAGCTGAAGGCTCAGTTTATGTGCTGGTAGTTGTTTTATTGAAGTGAAGGCAGCAACCACTTAGACCACTGCAGCTCATGTTATTTCCCAAAGTCTGCAGAAACCCCTCCATCTTCCATCCACTGTGTGCATTACAGAACAAACAGGGGAAGCAAACAAAAAAGTGCTTTGGACTGTTCAGATCTTGGCAGTACTTGTTTGTAGATGGCCAGCTCCATATCACCCAGGGAGAAGTAAGGAGCACTAAGTTCTTCACAGATCTGCCACTGGCTGCACTGATAATCTGCAGAAAGCCACACTACATGAGATTTTCTTGCTCTGTCTTTCTTATTCAAATGGGAAAAAAATAATTTGTAAGGCATATAAATGTTTCTGTGGATTTCAATGGTCTTCAAATTAGGAGCTTGTTGTGTAATCAAATTCAGTGAGGACGAGAAGGCACATGGTAAACAGAATGGTTTTGTCTATAGCACAAAGACTGAATTAGATTTTTTTTAAAAATCTGATTGGCAGTTATGTAGGACTATTTTATGATGTTTGTTTGTGACTTGGGCAAGGAGGAGAGTTTGGCAAGGAAATGTTTTGTCCTAAATCCTGGCAAGCATATTCATATGCCAAAAATGCTGTTTTGTCTGCTTTTCATTTTTCTGAATTCTGTAGACAGCAAAAAATACATGTGTTTATGGACATTTATTCTGTTGTGACAATGTAGATTCATCATGTGAATATGAAATCAGAGCATTACAAATTAGGTACTGCAGCTATTTCACATGTACATGCTGGAAACTTAAAAAGTATTCTCAGTATGCATTCTGAAGAGAAAAATACACAGTTCAGTAGAAACTCTGCCTTGATTTTCTATTCACTTGTGTGAGTTTTGCATTAGTGCTTTCATTAGGCTTACTCCTGATTTGTCACATTGCAAATGAAAACAGCATCAGGTCTATACGCTTTTGCTTTTCACTGATTTTCAATAGGTTGCTGACCTAGTTGCAGAGTGATAATCTTAGGAGAATGCTAATAAAATGATCATTTTCAAAACTACCTCAGTTCCTTGAAGGCATTTTGCATGATTTATTTGGCACCTTGGCTGGTTGGTGCTGTGGGTTACAGTCTGCTGTAGACTAGTACAAATGGTCTGCAAAGAGGTGGAAATTAGGTTTTGTTAGAAATTTGAAATTGTATTTACTAAAGAAAATTTTAACTGCCTTTGCAAATACATCAAGAGCCTCAGGATAGTAAGACTAAGCCATGCCATGGTTTTCTAGATGGCCATAAGCAGAAGCTGAATTGAAGCATTTTTTTCTCTTCTGGAGCACCTGTAGCAAAGCTCAGTGAGAATGACTGCAAAGCCAGATCTATATAAACTGTTCTAAACACCTTCCCATACACTGTACAAACAACTGCCCCCAAGAACATAGCATCAAAATTACCAGAACACCTATTTTGAAATGATCACTACATATATTACATTTTTTATGTTCTTAAGACATGAAAGTCCAAATAATAGTTGTTGAAAGAAATAACATGTCCTTGACAAACTGTAAAACTTCATTAGAACATTTATTCTTCACATCTTAACAGCATTTGGACGACATCAGATGTAGGTCAGTAGGATAGTTCACAGAGTCTGAGGTCTAAAGAAGCTGACAAATATCCTGTAAAGATGGTTTTAGTGCATAAAACATCTCAGCTAACCAGCTCAGGGGCACAAGAATTTTATGGAGTCCTGGCTTCTGCTTCACCATTTGAATTGCAAGAGCATTTACAGTGTATTTCATACTGAAGTGCAGTGAATAATTCTGTCCTCTGCTGTAGAATTCTGTCTCTAGTAGTGATTTTGTAGTGAGGAATGTCCAACCTTTAGCATCCAACACAGAGCAGTGAAAATTATACGTGCAAGTATTTTAACAGCTTGTGTAGCAGCTGGCAAATTATGTGTAGGAAGGTTTGTTCTCTTGTCTATGTATGTGCTAAATACTTGCTGGTCCCTACCTTTTAAATATGAAACACTAAATAATGAAATTTAAAGAAATAGAAGCTCTTAGGAAAAATGTGCTTTCGTGTAATATATGCCTCATGTTTCATTATGCAATGAGGATACACCTCAAATGTCAAGACAGCACTTAAAAATCATTCTTTATTCCCACACAAGATATCAGCTTGGACTCCATGTGAATCCAAGGGCACTCAAACATATTTTGAAAAACATTTGCTGGCCAGCTGTCCATAAATAGAAAAGGAACTGAGTAACACATCAGTAGTAATAACACTTCTATCAAATACTTGTATTAATTAACTTTAAACTTCAGCAAGTATAAGAATCCTGTAGCAGAACCTCTAACAATTATTTTCTACCACATGGATAGGAATTATGAAAATAAGTTATAGTGCGTGGCATAAATATTTTAGTACCAGTAAATAAGTAATGTAGCAAACAGAAGAAAGTACAACTCAAGAAGCCATACCTTTAAATTGAATTTATGATGAAATGATTTTGTATCAAAGTAAATTCTCATGCATTTCTGAAGGAAAAAGAAACAATTTGCCCACATCCCAGTTCTGTGATGGATTATAAATGGGAAATTCTGAAATTAACATTGCAGAATTTCCTGTGTTAAAAATTTAAAACAACTTTATAGAAAAAAGTGCATCATTTTATAAAGAATACAGAGTTTCTAATAAGGTTATTGTACAAAACACTGAATGCAGAAATTATTCAACGAGAGTGTTTGCTAATCCCCAAAATGTGCCTGTGTGAGCTACACCATATAGGTGTGCCTGTTTCAAACCCTGTTTTGGGCTGTTCCTGAATACTCATTTGGATTTCCTGGGCTGACTTTGGACACAATTTGCTCCTCACCTATGTCTGGCAGTGTCTGGGCTATTGATGGAACAGCCACTGTCCAGCTCTGCTCTGGTGGCTCCAAGAAGCTGCCATGGGGCCCAGTCCTCTCTGCACTGCACATCTTCCTTCACTAAGCATCCCCCCTCTTACTGCTGACAGGAGATTCTCAGAAAAAACTTAGGGAAATTCTAGAAAGCTGCAAAAAAAGTAATTGAAAATGGGGAGAGAAGTACTAGAAAGCATCAGAAACATCCCCAAAAAGCAGCATGTGAATTCCTAGAATATTCTCTGAAAACTGTGTAGGGAAAAATTCCAAGAAAACAGACAGGATATTCCTAGAAAGTATCAGGATTTTTGAAATGTAAGGGAAGCCCTAGAAACTAGTAGGAAAATTCCTAGGAAGCAGTGAATAAATTCTTAGAAAGGAGAAGGTGAGTTCCTAGAAAACATCAGGGATATGGTTAAAATGGACTGGAGTAACCACCAGAAAGCAGTAGGAGAAATCAAGAGAGTTCTTCCAGTGTTAAGGGTTTTGCATAAAGCTGCAGAAAAAGTGCTAGAAAATACCAGCATTGTTTAAAGATACAGTCATCCTTATAAAGCTTCAGAAAATATATATTTTTATACCTTCAAGCACCATATCTTGTTCATTTTGAAAACCTGATGCTTCCTTCTGGCCTTATACAGTCTTCCTTTTTATTGTCTTATTGCAAATGTTTTCTCTTTCATCATGAGGAATTGCAATTTCACAGTCAGCAGCTTGTGATTTTAGATGAAGAAGAAGAAATTGAACTTCAAGAAAAAAATAACTTTGCTGTCATCCCAATCTCCTTAATAAATACAGAACAGGGAAGTAGGAAAAAAATATAGGCTCTCAGCAGACTCAGTGAGAGTTTTCCATGAGAAGTTACTGGTTCTTAGTGAATCACATGAATGTACTCAAATATAGTCTCCTCTTTTCAGTGTATAATACCTTGGCTTGCATGCAAAGTACATGGCTAGTCTGATTTGAAATGATTTAGGAGGGTGCCAAAGAGTAGTCATGTATAGATATATCTGAAGGGAAAGATGAATCTCCAAAGTAGTGCCTGCCAAGACCTGAATATTTGTATCTATTTCTATGAAAGTTCATCCCTACCTTTGCTCTCCCAGCTCCTGATGGCTGAAATGTTTTTCCCTTTGTTCCTGGGGGATAACATGACCCAGCAGATTGGGCTCCCTACCCCGTCTCTGCCAGGCCCTGCTCTTGCTTGTGCTCTTCCAAGCATGAGTTTCCCTGACTCCATTTACCCTTGTGACCGCTTTTCCTTTCACCCAGAGCTGCCCAACCACTGTGGAACACTGGGAGATTTGGGAGCCAAAGGCACTGAGTACCTGGGGGGTAACTAAATAGAAGGATACCTCCTTCAGGGAGAAATCCATTTCAATAGATTTTGTACCTGAGCAGGCCCTGCAGGTTATGCTAATGGGAGCATTTTATAAATACATATTTCTTGGCAAACTAGATAACCATATTTTTGTACCAATGATGGATGAATGCACCATAGGGCTTGACCTGGCTATAAGCTTTTAAAATATTGGTCATATTGAACAGTTACAAGCAGGCATATGCATCTCTTGGGGCATATTCCTTCTAGATAGGAAGTTCTCCACTGTAAATGGTTTAAATGCTTTAAGGCACCAGACTTTGAATTCAGGCTTTATTGCAAATGCATCTGGTTAATGCTAAATTAAAACACCCCAGGAAATCTGTACTTTTCACTGTATTTGTTATTCATGTAAATTTTTGGAGAGCATCCATTGCTCTAAAATCAAGTTAATTGGAAACAGAGTAACAGGCATGAACTTAGTCCCAGCAGAACATTCTCTGTCTGATGCCGAATTGTTAATTTTTATTACTTTTTTCTAAGACATTGTCCAGATTTCCATCCTGTGAAATCTTCAGATGCCAGATGAAGGCACAATCTTTTATACCGAATCTCATCTTTTTTTTCTGAAGACTATTGCTATTCAGCAGATATTATGTAAACATTGTATGTCAGGTTGACATAAAGCTAAATCTGTGCTCTGGTGACTTGGGGCTTTGGCCTGCATTTGGGAGGTTTTGGGGACATTCACAGTTTCTCCAAGGCCACAGATCTATGTTGATACACTCATCTATGCCCCACGGAATGTGTTTCTCTAAAAAAATGGCAACTCACCAGGCAGGTCTGTGGCCCCTCTGTGATGTTTCAGTGATGCTGAATTCTGACTCAAGGCTTTCCAGACTGCTCCCAAGTTTAATAATAGGATAGCTCTCTGCATGAGACCATTTTCCCCACTGCAGATTTGTGTCATTTTGTCAAAACATTTTCCTGCTTGGCTGAAATTTGGCTGAACTTCTTTTAGCAGAATGCAGCCTGACATGTTTGCCCAGAAAACAGCACAGCAGCATCAACAGCAGGCAACCATGGCTAAGGACACAGAGAATTTAGGAACTGTCTCTTGGCTACTTTTTTTTCTTCCTTTGGTGAAATGGCTTTTTTTACATTGAAATGCTTTTTCCAGCCTCGTTATATTGGTTTAAAGTTCAACAAATACAGGTTACATGCCAGCATAGTGAGGCCAGCTCAAGCTCTAATGTTGTACACACCTTAAGCACAAAGGTAACTGGCTCTGTGTGCTCCAACTGTGAGAGGTGCTGTGGTATTTTGCTCAAGGCAAACTCAGGCACAGAAGAACCAACCAGTAACCAGTACAAGAGATTTTTGGGGACTAAGCTCTCCTATGTGTAATGTGTCACTCAACTAGAATTGCTTAAAAAACTCAAGAGTCTCTGAGACAATCAAAATGTTGATTTTAGAGCATCATAAAATTTCCCTTTAGTAAGCCATGGTGGTGACAGCAAGGGAGGAAGTTTGGCTGCAGGACTCCTGTGGCAGTTTGCAGGTGTTAATTTGCAGAAAATGAAGCTTTCATGGCAATGAGATCTATTTGCACAGAAGGGCTTTTAGTCTGTGTTACTAGTTTTGAAATCCTTGCAGGGCTAAGACTTTCCCCATGCTGGAATCAGTAATTTTTCAGCCATCAGTTGCTTAACCAAGAATTACAAATAATAACAACAAGTAACTGGATTTGTACTTTGTGATGGGAGCAGAAAAGTTACCTCAGGACAGTCCCAAAAGGCTGGTGTGGGCAGGATGCCAGCAGGTGCTCCCTTGGCCAATTAAGTGCAGGAACAGCAGAGGCTCCTAAGTCCCAGCAGAAGCTTTGTTAATAAATCTGTGTAACTCCTGAGACACAAGTGAGTATCTTCAGCCAGGCATGCAAGGAGTGTGGTACTGTCTCTTGAGAACTGCAGCTTCTTTTTAAACAGCAAATCCTGCTCAGCTGCCTGAGGACACAGTTATTGCATTCAGCCAAAGGCTTTAGCGCTTCCAGTCTTCAGAATTTTTGCTCCAAGTTTTCTTCCCTCCCTTTTGGCCATAGCTGCATCTTGTTTCCTTTGCCTTTTAGCAAGTATGGCTGGTCAGGCTGAAAAAGCAGAGAGGAGGTCTCCTGATTTCATCAAACAGCCGTCAGGTCTGATGGGGGTATCGGCTTTGTGAGTCCCTGGGTTTGTGTGGCGTCACAGCTCTTTCAAAGTGCATGACAGATTTTGAATTTTTCTTCAGAAGCAATCATAGTTTTAGGGGTCCCTCTCTCTCCCTCTAGGTCCTGTGGATTTTACCAGGCACCTGACTCCTTTTTGTGGCTTATCTTCTGCAATATGGGCACTCAAACATTGAAGAGACACTTAAAATTTCTTCTCAGCCTTGCTCTTGTGTAACAGGTAGGCCTTTTAAAACGTGTGCACATTACTTCATTTTTAGTCACAGCTTCGGATAATCTTTTCATTTCATGTAAAAGCAACTTGATTTGTGGCTTTGACTTTTGAAGAATTCAAGAGTAAACTATAGGCTAGTCTTTAGAGATAAATTCAATCTAGGAAATGAGATATAGATTATCACTTATATATCAAAACTGAGTTGATTCGATCTCTTGGATTTGAACTCAGAAAGACCTGAAAACCATAATCAATTCATAATCCTGAAAGATCTGGTGGGTTGGATGTTTTCCCCAATGAGAGAATGAATGTGGTATTTCAAAGTGTTTTGGAGGAGGTCAAATATGGTTTACATATAGAAGAGAGGTTAAATAAACTATGTCAAGATTTTCTGCAACATGTTTCACTGAGACTAAAACATGTCATCATGTCTTTATGGGCTAATGTTTATAAAAGGTACAAATTACTTTCAAGGGGGGCTATCTGCTGAAGGTTAGCTGTTAAAAATGTTTCCCTCTCTGTTTATGGTTTTCTAAATCTGGGTTGTCAATGGAAATGCTGGTAACTACTCTAAGTACTGCACATTTCCAAAGACTTTATCTGAAGCACACTGCTCTGATACATTCTTTACTGCTGACTGTGTTGGCTATTACCATGAAATAAACAGATTAAGTATTGACTCCATAATTTTAATTGCTATGATTTTAAGTGCACAACTACTGAAGTATGCAAGTAATTCATTTAAGTCTAGATCAAAACAATCTAGTTTGCAAAGAATGATCTATTATCTTTGAAATGTGCAAAACCCCAAGAAAATGTGGCTATATCCTAGGAAGCATTGAGATAGAGAAAGTAGGTAAATGTTTTATGCTCCCATGGAGAACTGTGGCTGATTCAGAACTTGGTAAAGTCAGTGGGCTTGCTTTCAGTGGTAATGAAGTCCAAGTCATTGCACTGTAGCAATTTCTATAACAAATATGGGCCTGTTCAATAAATTGTGACTGCAGTTCAAAGCCATCACCCTACAGTCAGCTCAAAATGGTTGCACAGATTTTAGGGAACCTAAACATTCTTACTTGTGTTTTGAATTTGGGGGTATACTCAGTCAATTTGATATGACTCAAGTTCTAAAGCATTGTTTTTATTTTCTTATGTAACCTTCAAACCATGGAAAATTGTATTTTTGATATTTTGCAGAATTCAGGGAATTTTGGTACCTGTTTTCATACTCTTATATGTGCTTCAAACCATGAATGTTTGCTTTTAATCACTGTTATAAAAGCTAAGGCAAATTTGTGAGTATGACTGTGATTTGATTGGAGTTTTAAGTCTTTCTCTGAACATAAGGCAAACAAAAAGAAACTTCTGGATCACAAATGTGCAGGTTGCATTGCACCATTATTTTCAGCTGTCCTGAGAACTCATTATATCTTTTGTCTAAACATAATTTTCTATCAAGTGAGTAAACAATGAGCTTGCAATCCTATTTCTCATAAGCATATGCTTAAGTGTATATATAATTCCCTATTGGTAAAGGGGACTGTGGAAACATTTTCCTGATTAAAAATCATAAGCTGATAAAAAAGGAATTAGAGTGGCAAGAAACTTGTGGTCCCACAAGATCAATTACCACTTTGTAGCAGGACTGGGCAATGTGCTTAGACTATACATTTTTATACAGCTTTTGGTATTAGTCTGCACAGTTAGGCTACCTTTTCTCTTAGTATAATCAAGTGTTTTGGTATTTCATTTTCATTGTGCTCCTAAGATGCCAAGGATATAGAGCACATGTCTCAAATGATTGCTTTTTATTGCCTGGTTTACCTAATTTTTATTCTCTTTGGTCTCTGGAAGGTATATTTCTGGCCATGTGTTATTTTTTAATTCAGTGACTTTTTGTATGGACTTGCTTTGCATTTCCTGGGCTCCTAAATTTGCTTATTGCAACACCTATATATAAACTGCCTAGAAACTAGAGAATGTTGATACATTGACATCTATTAAACACTTTGTCTTCCATGATGTAGTGTTCATGTTTCCTCTTACTGTTTTAAGGCAACAGCTTCAATACTAAGAAGATACAGAGTTTTCAAGGCTGGTGGCGGGACAATTAATAGGGGAAAAGTGTAAAATATCACATGGTATGCTTTAATTCTACTATCAGAGGCTCAAGAGGGGAAAATTTGACTTCATTACAGTTCTAGTATTCTCTTATTGAGGAATTGAACAGAACAATGTCTTGGTTTACTGTGGAGTTTTCTAGGTGAATAAAAGAAATATAATTCTGGATGAAGACTCAGTTTTAAGTCCTCTTTAGTAGAGCCCATAATTTTGGCCTAGCTATTATTTAAACAGTTGTGCTTCCATATACTTCATTCATGCCAGCAGGCTGCTTTACACCTGCCGCTTTGTATTTAGTCTATTCTGAATGTAGGTATACAGAAAAACATCACTCAGTATTCAAAAGAAAGTGCTTTTTTTCCAGAATAAATATTGAGGAAAACAGCTGTATGTAGGTTTCCATAATTTGGCTACCAAATTAAAAATATTATTGCAATTTGTCTGTGCCCATTGGAATCCTTATCACAGCTCTGCCTGGTGGCTGTCTCCACCATTTTGTAGAGTACTTTTGCAGTATTCTGGATATGTAAATCATCTAAGGAGCTGTTCTGTTTTTCATGGGCAAACCTTGAAGTTTTTGGTGCTTCAACACTGCAACAGGAAAAAGTAGTTATCTCTTAGGAAAATCTCAGCTATTGACTAAGGAGTAAGCCATTAGATCAAGTCCTTGCTGACCTGAGATATTCTGATGTGCTCTTTCAGCAATGAGCATTTTTTTGCTGTCTAGATTTTATTAAGGTTCCCAGGACGAAACAACTAACCAGTTTAATGAGGACCTCCCCAGCTCACTGTGGAGCATTTAGCTCACATTCCAGTTTGAATCACTTGGCCATGTTGTGACTCCTTCCCTGCAGCTCCGTTAGCTGGCAGCTGGTGGTATTGTGGAAGCAGCCTCTTGCATAGAACAGAACAGCTACCTTTGAATCTTTAAAAATACTTCAGAACTGGTGGCACTTCTTTATATAAGCACAGCAAATAACCTAAAAATAGAACTATAGCTGGAACATGAGCTATTCAACATGAATTAATGTGTTTGTTAAAAGTCTAGGGATTTTTGTGAGTCTTGTGAGATGCACATGACCTTTTCATGATGCTCCCTAGAGATACTAGTCATCCTGTCCAAAAGCAGCATGAAGTTTTTCAGGCGTACACAAACAATGTAATTAGGGCACTTTGGTCCTGGTAATGGGGAATGAACATTGTAGTCCTGCTCAGATGGCCTTTCCAAACATACCACAGTGTTCAAATATTGTGACTATTGGCACAATTAGTGCAAGGCTCTTGTATCTCTGGGTATAACTAAGTCTTGTGCTTTCAGTGTAAAATGTAAAGCATCATTTTCTTCTTTTAGCTACGTGCTTCTCCAGGTAACAAGGAACTGAAATTGTGTGCCTGGAGCAGTGATCTCAGTTTACTAGAAATCCATCCAGTCACCAAAACCAGCCTTCAGACTCAGCATTAGTTATAAACTCTATCATATTAGCATTCTCAGAGAGATCAGGGACTGCACAAATGGTGCAGGTTAATGTATCTTCCCTACAACGGAGGGCTGAGTCCATGATCAAGGATTATGATGCGGTAGCACAATAAAGATGTGGTCATTATCATCCCAGTGCTATGGGGCCTCATCATTGTGCTTAGCATCACACAAACACTTAGAAAAAAAATATCATCAGTCCTTACATCCTAATCATTGTCCTCACCTCTTGGACACAGAGGACCTGAGTGACCCACGGGTGGTGTTTCCTATGTGCATTGCATTTGTACATTGTCCATGGCACACTTACTCTGCTGCTGACTACAGAAGCCATGCCTCTGTGAAAACACAATAGACCTTGCTCATACAAATTGCTTTCTTAAGAGCTGTTAAGATTTTCAAAATGTCATAATTAAGACATTCAAATAAGCAAGCAGCCAGATGAATACATTGTTCATGTATTCAAGACTGAGACAGATAAACAAAATGTTCAGAATTAATGTGATCTTGCTATACTCATCACACTTACAATGTATATTTTTTGTCCAAATAATGTTTCTTTAGCATTTATAGCACTGTGTCACAGTCTTGAAAAAAATAATACAGTAAGTAATAATGATAAACAATGTCCTGGCCAAATGAAACTTAAAAACAGGCTTGGCTTAAAAAAAATCTACCAGTGAGTATGGAGCTATTATTAATCCTTACAAGTGCTGTGGCTTTTGATACACAACTGACAAAATAATCCAGATGGTGCTGCAGTGTTTTACTGAAAAAAGTGTTCTGTAAAGGGCTGCCTTTCACCAGGAACTTCTCTTTTATGGGTAAACTCTTATGGCAACAGCCTCGACAACTTATATTGACTTCTTTGGTATGTGTCTAATACCTGTTGGCCAGAGATGCTCAGCAGACAAGTTTCATGCCTGAAGTATCTCCTTATGCTTAAATGCCACAATAAATTTCTAATTTTTTCAGTCTAAGCTTTTATCTGGCTCTCAGAACAGCTGGATATGTGTAGTCAGCACCAAGCTCCTCCTAGGTAGGCTGGTGGTCCTCTTCTTCCATCACAATGAAACTGAGGTAGCACTAGAGCCTCTGTGCTAGACACTGCTTTTGATAAAGCTGCCTTTCAGAGTAAAGGATTGTTCTGACAGTGAAAAACTTCCCAAAGTCACTGTAGGAGGAAGGTTTGTGGGATGAAGCCCTCCAGAGGGACTTAGCTGCAATATTTGAGAGTCCTGGTGTGTAACACTTTGCTCTCCCACAGCCCAACACACCACAGGCCTGTGGGACTCTGTGTCACTGTGTACCAGGGCAGAGGAGGGAGATGGTCATGAAGGAAGATGTGTTTATTATCAGACCAAATAAGAGCACACAAGAAAAGACCTCCTTTGTGTTTATTTAAAAATAAATATTGAAGAGAAGAACAGAGGAAAAGACCTTCAGGATCATCAGTAAAATGATGACAGTAGCAAAGTTCATAGCCAGAGACTGTGATGCTATAAATCTATCAAGAAAAATAAGCTTGAAAGTAAAACAAGCTAGTTATTTTTGAGCATGGTTATCTCAGTCATGGTAACATTAAAACACCATCAGAGAGGTTCAGGTCATAGTTCTTTTACAACTTTTCACTTTTCTAAGCTGTACACAGCTGCTTTTTGGGCATGAAGTTAAGCTACATGTGAAGACAGCTTCTGACACTCCTTGTTCTCCCTGGATAGCTATACTCTGAAGTTCACTTAATATCTTTTTGAGAATGTTTTTTTCTGGCTTTCTAATTGCTAATGAAATTACCTGAAGCCAGATGTACAAAGAAGAACTCTGTTAAGCTTAAACACTTTCTGTCCTGAATCTGGAAGGCAAGCTGATTGATTGTTAGTGATTTATGCATCATATCCTGTAATACAGTGTTTCTCAGGGTCAATCCTGTACAACAAATAAAATCCACCAATACCTGAACTATGTCTCTTGTTCTAGTATTTCCCTAGCAGGAAATCCAAATCCTGTGTACTGTAGATCTGCCCTAGTGAGATAATTATTGTTCTGTCAGGTTGCTGTAAGCAACACATCTGATCAAAGGCAAGGAAAAGAGTGTAATTGCCATGTGAATTGTTGGAGGTCCAGTTTATTAGCAGTATATGTTTTGAAATTGCATGGAACTACACATATTTTGAAATCTGCCTCAACATTGAATTTTGCCTTTGTGTGAATGGGATATTTTGTTTGGGGTCTAATGCTCGGTGGATGTGAAAGACTTATGCAAGACAGGAGCCTGAGAGAGAACCAGTGGCTTGCTGCCAGTTGTATCAGAAAAGCAGGTAAAAAACTTGGAAGAAGAAAAGGCTATAGGTCTGCTTTCAGGTGTGGTAAACGTTTTAGGTAGATTTTAGTTGTTTTAAAATGTATGGTTGACTTCCTGAGTTGAATTTCAAAGAACCACCTGTGATAGCAAATGGGGCTTAAAATGGCTTCCATTTTAAGGAAGGATTTTGTCTTTTTGTGTCAGAACAGATTGAAATGTGTCTGTATTCATATCCATATTTTGTTCAGCCATCATATATTTTCTTGGATTAGAAACCTCTGAGGTTTCTAATCCAAGGCTATTGGTATTTGCATATATGTTACATTTGCAAATGGCCTGTGACTTTGAAGCAGTCATAGCTGTGAAAACAATGTAGTTCTAAATCAAAGTTTTTCTGTTCTGCTTTCCTTCTCCAAGACTTGCTGGAGGAGCCTTTGCACTTGCTTTATCCCCTGAGATTCCATGGAAATCTGGCAGTAGGGTTCAAGTCTCTTTTTGTGTTTCTACTGTTCTACAGTGCAAGCATCTTCAGAAACATGTTGATTCTATACCTTGAAAAACATGAACCCCCAGGGGAATACACGTGTATGAGATTAAATTCTCTGCAGTGAAGCCAAACAGGCTTCCTGCCTTAGGTGGCAGAATGGTTGTGTAGCAGAAGTCTCCTGCAGAGTGTAGCCATCAGTTGCTAATGTCTTGAACATCTGAGATGGAAATGAAAACGAAACAGGTTTCGGTTTTATATTGTGTGTTTTTAATGGAAAGGTCCATACTGCCTCTTTTGAGTAGTTGCAGCAGGTTTCAGAGGACTGGAAATTGAGTAAGGTACTACTGTGCTTTCCCTTTCCTTCACTGAGATTTCTATTCTTCCCCACATGCCCCACTCTTGATTTTCTCCCCTTGTTTCAATAATTCAAAGATGTTCAAATTATCAAATTTTGTTCCTCTGCTATGACAAATTCCACCATCAAAATTTAGTCCTTTTATTCTAAAATAAATTAAATTTGTAAGTCTATTTAAAAGGCATTAACAAAACACCTGCCTCTTTAATTTAGCAGTGCTTGTTGCCAAGCATGTGCTGGTGCTTGGGCTTCATGTTTGTTATCTGATGCCTCGGTCATGCTACAGAAAGTGTTGCATCTGTTCAGTTCTGGCTGAGATTGTTCATTTCCTTCTATTCAGATGCTGACTTTTCAAGTCTTAACATATTGTTTACTTTGCTGCTTTTTCATTCACAGCCATGTTTATAATGGGAAGGCAGG
Source organism: Parus major (assembly GCF_001522545.3). Taxonomy (NCBI): domain Eukaryota; kingdom Metazoa; phylum Chordata; class Aves; order Passeriformes; family Paridae; genus Parus; species Parus major. The sequence continues at coordinate 6,422,688 of NC_031779.1, forward strand.
CAAGGTTTCCTGAGAAGAATTGTGCAGTGAAACAAAGTAATTTCTGAGGGTATGGAATGTATTCTTCACCTATTAGACTGTTATGTGCCTAATGCTGAGGAAATAATAGTATTAATATGCCCAAACTGGTCCTCTTAATGGTACTGAGAATGTCAGAATTTGCACCGAAAACATACATGTGTGTCTGAGAGGTGATCAGAAATCATTCCTCATATAATGCTTATTCACATTCCCTGTCTTGGAGACACCTTTGGAAGGAAGTTGAGGTCAGCAAAGAAAAAAATTATATAAATGTGTCATGTCAAGCTTAGTACTATATGAATTTCTCTAAAATTTGATTCAAATATACAAAGAAACTCCATGGTAAAAATATTTACCTACTGCTTTCTCCTCTGAGACTGTGTTATTAGACTGTGCAAACATGCAAAGGCACTAACACTCACAGAGTAATAATTAAAAATATTTGTTTAACAAGTTGTAAATGCAAAGTAGAAGACAAAAACCTATCTAACTGATGGGCACTGCATTTCTTCCCCTGGATAACCTGTGCTATTTTTAATAGCAGTTTGAAAAAGAAGGCTTTTAAAATTGTGCCTGTTTTAAAAAAGCATTCTCTTATGCAATAATAATTATACTAAGCAGAAAAGGAGCAGCTGTTACTGGAAGTTACAGTTAATTGTTGTGTTTTCCAGCACAAGGTTATTTGGTGGGAACAGTGGGGAAAAAAATGCAAGCAACTGCCAAAAAACCAAACATGTGAGGTGAAGCTTGAATTTGCTCTCATGAGAACTTTCTAAGAGATTCATAAGTAACTTAGGAAAGCATGCCACATTTAAATCTCTGGAGATGCATTGTGCTGTATAGAGACAGAGCACAGCACAGTGCTAGCAGAAGAAGGAAAGGAGAACAGAAAGCTGCAAAGACTTATAGGAGGATAAGACTCATCAGGATGGATAGAGGATAAAATCCCTGCTGCCACTTCACATACTCTTGTTGGGGGGTTGTTTTGGTTTTTGCTTGTTTTTTTTCTTTTGTGGTTCTCAGAGTAAATTTGAAGCACTTATCCTTTCCCTTCCTCCCACAGCACAGGTTTTCCTGTGCTTTTAGAATGAAACAAGCAAAGCATGCCCCTGTTACAAATCTGTGGAGGAGAAGATGGGTAGATTAGCCAGGGGCATTTTGTAAGCCCTGCAGGCTAAATCTCACATGATACATGTATGAAAAAAACTATCTCTGAAGAGAGACTTCAGCAAAATATCCCACCTGCTCTCTGGCTGTTAGAACAGAGGGAAAGCTGTGGCAGAGAGCATTCCTGGGCAGGCTGCAGGCAGGAAGGGGAGAAGGGCCAGGGCAGGAGGCCCTGGTTGTGTGGGTGCCTCTTGGCCTGGCACTGCCCAGTGCTCTGCTCTGGCGCTGCTGCTGAGCCACAGAATCTGCCACAGGGGCTGTGCTCTGGGAATCCAGCTTGTTAGTCCATCTGTTCTTCCAGCATGAGGCTGTAAAACATTGTAGGTCATAACAGGCAGCTATTTATTCCTTAAGTCCTTAGGTGCCAGAGGGGAGATTTCCTTTATATATATAAAAATAGCACTGAAATGCATTTATTAGGAATTGACTATATTTATTTTGAACCACAGTATTTGACCATCCAAATCCACAGACAAAATTCCAAGAAAGTACAATGTCTGCCATACTCTGATCTCAGTTCTCTGATCACTTCTTGCCTGTATAGCCACCCATTGTGAATAATTTCACTGACTTCAATAAAACAACATGCAGTAGCCAGCTTTTAACTCAGTACTATTTGCAGCTTTCTAAATTACTCCAGTACTAAGTTTAGCTCTAAAGAACAAGCACTTTTCTCCCAAAAAGAACAAACCCAAAAATGAAAGTTTAGCAATGCCCTGAAATTAATTTATTTCAACATGAAAATTAAGACTGATTACTATTAAGTCATTAATCAAAACATCTTTCAGCTAGAAAAACTTGTTGCCAACTGTTGTTATTATTATTAGTTTAACATAAGTGTGACCACTGAATATCAGTTGATATTAGGAAATTGCATAGTTTATGCAAAGTCAAAATGCTTTTCTGTTTTTTATAAAACAGCTAATGTCTGTATAAGTTTATGGAATGAGGTGATTGTTATTGTTCCCATTATATTATGAGATACTGGTCATGGTTTTGTAGTAAAGATTCAGCTGAGGTTTGACCCAAAAGTAGGAATTCATTCTTTGAAGTTTAAATTGTCAGTCAGAGACAGGTCTATAACACCTTGTTACTGAATGAAATTCTGGCTTTTGTGAATCCAGGATGAATTGTGATGTTAATACCATGTGTCCCCAAAGAATTTACAAAATATTGAATGATTAATTAAAATTTAAATCCTTTAAGAAAACACAGAATTGACATCAATTTGAGAGCATATTTAAGACATTGTTATGCTATCACTCTAGTATGTCACTGCTTAAGATTTGCATGTTAATAACTTCAGACAAGTAAATGTCACTCATACAGAAATTATGTGCATAGGAATGGCATGAGTAGGAGAAACAAGGTTTTATGTTTTATAGACAGAACATGTTGTGATCAGAAGGATTCTGAGAAAATGAACAACTTTATGTACCTTGGCCAATGCACAGGCATACAGCGAGTGTGGGCTAGTCCGTGAGTAGGCGTATAAATAAACTGTCCCTTTCTCATTCCTGACCTGTGTTCTCCTTCTTCCCATGTTTTCCATGGTGGATTAAGGAAACAATATAATAATGCATATGGAGCCTACTGACTATGCAAAATTCTAACACAAGTGAAAACCTGCCTCTACCATTTTGAATAAAATTGGTTATTTCTGGTTAATTAGCTGTTTATTTTTATTTTATGCACAGATATTTCGTATTAGATGTTGGTGTCAGTGGAAGAGTAAGTGCTTTTCAGAGCTGAGGGCAGCTCTCAGGCTGTTTCTGCCTCTGTAATCCCTCTCCAGATACAGAAGGTTGGCAGCCACTTGGGAGTACTCCTGCCCCAGGGATCACCAAGAGAAGAGAGACAGCACTCACTGCAAGGGGTAAAACAAAGGATCAGTCTGCAACTGCATTTACACTCCATCTTGCATTATGTAGTGCAGTTTATCAATATACAGGACAGAGGAACTAGCTTGTCACTGCTGCCAACAAAAAGTCTAAAATTAGGACTAATTTTCACATTTTACTTTTGATTCTTCTCTGCGCAGAATGAGAACTGTTTCTATAAGCTCTCCCTTCTTGTTCCTGAGACTCTCCAGCCAGTGATACAAGGATGCATGGATATAGCAGACTTTAACCCACAGCAGAGACCTACTGAATGAAATCAGCATTTTGCAAAGGGCTGATATGTCTCTGGGCCACCTGAGTTCATTACAGTTACGTAAGTTTTCTTAAAAACATAATTAAAATCGGAATTATACTCCCCCAAATATACTGCAATATCTTACTTGGAGCTGCAGCAAGCAGAGTTTTGCATGACTTGCTATTTCTGTCCCTTTGCTGCCATGAATTTGGCATGGCTTCCCAGGGAGTGTGATCAAGACAAGCAGTGACAAAGGCCTGATTGGCCCAAATGCTGAGGCAGGTTCTGACCACGGTATTTTGTAAACATCTTCTGCAGATACTGCATGGAAGTGCACAGGCTATTAGTGGCAACACAAAGGGCTCCTCATTTCAGGAATGAAATTGGGAATGTAGCATGAAATTTGAGAGCAGAGTTATAGGAATCCAAAGGGAAGAGCACCCTGAAATGAGTAAATTGATCTGGTGCTCTGAAGTTTAGCCATGAAAGTATCTCAGGAACATTGCTGAATTGGATGTTTTTTTATTCATGATCACCACCACCAACCATGGATAGATGTATACATAATAGAAATAAACTTTGATTTAACTGAATACATTCAATCCACAATGATTAAGCAGAAATAATTTCATTTTCAAGGCTGGACATTTAGGATGGGGTATATATCCAACCATTTCTCTTTAGTGGGAGAGAACCCACACATTAGAACACTGATGTGGATCTGGCCTTCCTTGGGGAATCAGACCTAGGACTAGCTCTGAGACCAGTTTCTAATTTTAATTACTGCTCCCACATTAAAAATTGTTCCCACAATGCAGATGAAATCCACCTATGTAAATCAGTAGCAGCAGGACTCTTTAAAGTTTATACAGACATAGGCTTTGTGCTGACCTCTGCACAGCATCAGCCTCTTGCTGGGCCATCTCCACAGGAATGAATTGTATCCAGAAAGCACAGCGGAAGAGATTCAGATTAGTATTCTACATAAGGCTTTTAATATTGGGTAGCATAAAGGTCAAGTAAATAGTCTAAAAATAACTAAGCATTAATGCTGTGAAGACCCTGTGCAGAAGTTACCCTTTGTCTCTTTAGTGCTGATCTTACAACAGTTTTTACCTTTTGTGATCGTACTGTGAGTTAGTAAACACACTCACTGAGGAGCTGGTTTCTTGCTGATCAGTTGTGGCTCCATAAAATTTAGTAAAGTTATTTTAAACTGTTTTAATTGGCTTTTAGCCAATTTGGGTATAGTTTTAAATGTTTAGGCAAGCCATTCTTAAGAAGTGAGTGATGTTCTTGCACATTAATTCAGCATTGGACCTGTTAAATAGCTATGCATGCAGTTTTGCATCAATATCTAAACTATTTTCATTAATTAGGCAACATGATTAAGATCATATGAGTTGAATTAACAGGTCAATGCATCATCTCACTACAATTGCATCTAGGAGATAACTTGTTCTAAAAGCTATATAAAAAGGACAGTTTAGCCTTCCCATAGGAAGATACAATTTTGAATGTGATCAGCCCAATGTTTCATGGAAAGGCTGCAATTTTGAACTTCTATACAGAATTTGTGCTTTTAAGGGTGAATTTCTAATTGAGGCATATGGGTTTCATACAGTGGTCCAAACAACCATTTGCATAAAAGCTGCACAACAAAATGACAGAGAAAATTCTTCACTTCTTATGCCATATTGGTCAATTCATATTTAGCATGCGTGTCATTTTCTTCTGGCTGAGGATCTGCATGATGAAGTTCAATAAAAATGACATAGATCATTGCTCCAAGTACACCTCCCAGCAGAGGTGCAACTATAGGAACCCACCACCAATTATTACCAGCCCTGTAAGACAAAAAGAACAAGAATTAGTGTTTTTGTGACTCTAGTGAACACCTTTCTGTGTATTAGTCACTGAACAGATCCAGTGGTGTGCCACTTGCTGTAGTGCAGACCTTTCTATTTTGTCTCACACTTCTGTAAGTGGCTGACACCCCTGTCTGCCCTATCCAGCTGGTTCTGATTGAAATGCTAAATAACAAGCACCAGACATGTTGGTCTGTGTGCTGTACTTGCCTTTTATAAAATAAAGCCTTTTCACTGCTTGTCTGTTTGGGAACAGAGGATGATTTCTCCCTTGTGTCTGACTTGTGCAGTCCCCAGATGCTTGTGAATAAAATTTCAGGATGTTACAAAAGTGGCTTATTTCATCTGCATGGGAACTTGCAAGTTCACATCTTGTATATAGTATATACCATCTTCCTCTTGACAAATGTAATAAATTAAACTAAATTTTGAGTATATTTACCTTAAGCAAGGTAATAAGACACAGTGACTGTAAAGTTGATTATCCTTGACTAGAGTGGTCAAGATTCAAATTTCACGATGTGGTATCTTATCTCTGTTTAGAATGTGGTGTCTTTCAGCAAGAGGCAAATAAAGGCTTAGAAGTTTTTTATACACCTAAAACTTAATCTTAGAATATTTGTATTCACTAAGTCCAGCATGCTGATTCCACTGAAATGTTTACATTTGTACAATTGCTAGGATTTAATTTGAAATATGTAGATTTACAGACATAATTAAAATTAGAAGTCCACTACTGAAACAATAAATTACAATAAATAACAACCTCTTCATGCAGGAATATTGGGCTGGTAGAATTGCTCTCCTTTACCTAGGGGTCCACATTCAGACAGTAAATAACTGAGTATCCATTTTAGAGCATGGAGTCTCTTAACTGTACTGATACATAGAGGTGTTTTGATAACCAGCTGTATTAATTGAATATGTGAGTCTCCAGTGAAAATTCAGCTACCTCAGTTTCATGCATACTAAAAATGGAGAACTTTTTTTTTCTCACAGAAATACAAAGGGACAAATTAATCTATGAGAGGAACTTCACAGGAAGCTGCAGGGGAACCTTTAAACTGTCAGAATAATTATTCAGTGCTCAGTTGTATAGATTTATGCAGAAGTGAACTTCTGTTTGTCAGTGCAAGAATAGAACTGGGAGAATATCAGTGCCCTGTTAACTATTACTGCTTGTTCAGAAATGCCTTGGATGTGTATGTTTTACTTTTGGAATTTTTTCTGTTTTGCCCCGAGGATAGAAAATAACTTCTGATGTTATTTTACTGAGTTTATAAGTCTGTTTATTTTTTAATCATGGATAGTTGTTGAACACTTGAATTTCTGGAACAAGCACGGACTAAGGTTTTATTGAATTAATTAGCAGAAAAAAACCTATATCAAGTATTTGCATGTCTTCTTCTGTGTGATGTGTTTATACACGGGTGTGTAATGAAGGTGTGTCTTGGCAGGTTTCTCTCAGCTTGTTCCATGGACTGGCCCTGTCAGCTCCTGCATGACCCTCTCCAAATCGTGGCCTGTATTTGCTGTCAGCCACGCATCGGATACCCTGGGCTGAGGTGCTGGGTGTAAAGCCTTCGTAGAGGGCGCTGCCAAACTGCAATGGGATCAGGACCCAGCCAAGCAGGAGTTTCCGTGACACTCAGCGCCCTGTCACTGGCACAGGAGCAAGAGCTGTCTGTGCCACACTCAGATCCCCAAGGGCCCCCGAGCGGCCTAGCCCCGGCTGTACCCCCGAGCAGGCCTAGCCCCGGCTGTACCCCAGAGCGGGCCTAGCCCCGGCTGTACCCCCGAGCAGGCCTAGCCCCGGCTGTACCCCAGAGCGGCCTAGCCCCGGCTGTACCCCAGAGCGGGCCTAGCCCCGGCTGTACCCCTGAGCAGGCCTGGCCCCGGCTGTACCCCTGAGCAGGCCTAGCCCCGGCTGTACCCCTGAGCAGGCCTTGCTCCGGCGGGCAGGGCCCAGCCTCTGCCACCGCCAGCTGCCCTGGGCCGGCCTGGCCGGCAGAGCTGCGCTCGGCTGCCCAAATTCCCGGGGAACTGCAGTGTCCGAGCTACGGGGACTAGGAACTCGGGCCCGTTTAAACTTGCAGATACACCTTTCGCTAGCCAGCTGCTGCGGGAAAAGGAGAGACCGCTGTTCGTGAGGCAATCCGGGCTGCGGGGCTGCACTCCGGGAAGAATGCTAAATACTTCCGAGGCCGCTTTGCCATCCAAATAAATGCCTGTGCAGACAGGAGCTGCAGCCCTTTCCCGAAGCGCGGTTTGGTGCCCCGGAGCCGGCGGCCACGAGGTGTCAGCGTTACCGCGCCGAGCCGGGCTGAGCTATCCGCGTCTGCTTCTAACTCTGCACAAATGCTGCTCTGGAGAGCCCCACCGCTCTCTCTTATCGCTGTTTCAGGCTGGTTTTGCTTGTTAAAATCCAGTCTCATATTTGGACTCTATGCTCTGGTCGTTTTCTCACTACAGACTTTACTTAAGTTTATGAGAACATTAAGCGTGGGCTTAAGAAAGACTTCGATGAGAGCCTGTAACCAAAACAACCATTTGCATCTTCTGGCTTGGTTTTGGGATAAATGCTCCTTCAGGTGCCTGTGCAAAATGCAGTAACAGCAACATTTTAAAAACCCCTGCTCAAATGCATTCCTATCATGTGGACAATTCCATGGTCCAGCAGAAGGGCTCCCCTCCAGGCTAGTTTCCTGCCTGAGAACATGATAAAACCAGCATTTACTATGCCTGCAAGCACAAAGAAGGGTAGAGGTGACTTCTCCACAGGGCTGATTATCGGAGAGTTAATAGCATTTGCTTGGGAACAGTGTAGAAAGTCTTGGGAAGACTGTGGAAAGTCTTGCTATTATGTATCTGATCTATTTGAAAGTAAGGCTTTACCTGTGGTCCCCTGCTGCTCTTTAGGCAACCCTTCGTTGACTGACATGGACTCCATTGCCTTGGGAGATGCTTCCATCCTCTCCCCCAAAGAACTTTCAGCCTCTCTTGAGTATTTCCTACTGCTCAGTTTCTACAGCAAGCTGTATAACTCCATGTCTCTGTGGAGGTTTCATGCTCAGGTCCCAGCTCCTGGACATGCCTTTGTTAGAGAGCTCAACACCAAGGTTGTGAATTCCATTTAAATGGAGATATCCCAGGTTTATTGTCAACTGTTGCTGCACCACTTTAAGTTGCTCAGGCATAGCAAAGCATCAGGCAATTTAGGATCCTAACTACAGTCATTCAGGCTTTTCCCATGGCTCTTCTAGCTATCCAGCAAGGCTCAGGCTCTTCCTAAGTCTCACCTGGATCAGTGCAATAAATTGGAACATATTCCTGTTGTATCATTCCCTTGGACTTGGTTATAACTGCAGCCTTTAACTGAATGCAGAGAGGAAGCCTTCTTTCTCCATTTTACATCCCTCATATTGTTTTAAGTTTATTCTGGTGAGTATCAGAGATCTTTTATCTTATTTTTATGTTCACATTTTAAAATTTCTTAAAGTCTTTACATTGGGAGTGCATTCCTTCTCTTATATAAAACCTTCAACTAGGAAAGAGTCCATATTGGTATAGATGTAAAGTTTTCTTGTTGTTTTTTTTAATGTAAATGAGTACAACCATGCTTTTAGAAAGAAGGGGAGCTCACAGGCATTCTGTGACTAGATCACAGTACAATCGGGCTTCCAAATTTTCAGTAACGTAATATCCAACTTCATAATACTTTACCAGATATAGAATGACACCATGGCTAATACCACAGTCAACAGCTACCTGTAATTACACAGGTATGAGAGAGGAGAATCCTGAGTGAGGGATGTCACTCTGTGTGTCCTTGTTTTTTAAAAAAAGTGCAGTCCCATGGTGCAGTGATAAGAGCTACTGGGGAGGAAAAGTTTGGAGGTAACCAGGCCAATGAGCTGATCCCCACCAGCAGCTCACCAGAACTGCACCCAGCCTCGTGCTGTGTGCTTGTTTCAGCTATGCCATGCCTGGCTTTGTTTTTATGAGAAAAGCTTTGCTACTGCTTTCCTCAAATAAGGTACATGATTTGTGTAAATAGAAATCATACTGAGTAAATAGAGATTATTTGGGCTTCTTTAATTTCTTGTTAAAATAAAATCTCTACTAACCAGAGCTCTCCAGTGGCCTACAGTACTACTGGGGATTCCTACTTGTAAATAACTGGGAACACAAACAATACAAAAATAAACCAAAAACTCCACTTCCTGATGACAGATTACTCTTGCTTAGATACCCCAGAGTGCCTCTTACCCTGGATACGTATAAGATGTGGATTTGATGTGCAACTAATTAGCTGTGCAGTGGACCAGCCAAGAGCGTGTGCATGCGCACACAGGGATTTGAGAGGGCTCTGAAATGTGGGAAAATGAAGGGAGCTTTTTCATTCACTCCTTCACTCCCAGCCAGGAAGTCAGGCTTTTAGATTGTTGTATATTTCTGCAGTAACTCAGAAGTAATCATAAGCTAAATCAATCTGATATGTCTCTGTTTTTTATAGCACCCAATAAATAATTCCACCTAATTCTCTCCTGATTTTTTTTTTTTTTTCCTGAAAGCTGCAGGACACAAGAAGAAAGCGCTCATATTTTCAGTGACCTCTAAGAAGCTCTAATATTTTGGGAAAGGTCTTGTTGAAACAATGATTGATATTAGAGATTATGCATGTTTGATTTGCCCTAGGAGCAGGAAATCCTTTTTAAAGCCCAGTTCCTAGAGGATATCTGGCTTAAAGTGCATGAATAGCTGCTTCTGGTATGCAAAGAATTACCTGTATGTATATAAAGTATGACTTGGTACCATGTTGAATCAGGATCTTACTTTCCTAGAAACAATTTTAGCCAGGAGCATTTGACTTCATCTCCAGGCATACTTACGTGAATACTTCCATCCCCCATCCTGCAACAGCTGTGAAGAGCCTTGGGCCAAGATCCCTGGCTGGGTTCATGGCACAGCCACTGTTCATTCCCAAGGAGCAAGTAAGAACAATTATAAGAAGTCCTACTGCAATTGGCTCCAGGCCCTTGGGTACGCTGTTATTTTTGGTGTCAAAAATAGCAAATATAGCCAGAAGAAGAACAGCTGTTGACATCACCTGGCCAAGGCAAAGAAAAGAATATTGAATAAATATGTGTAGATTCTTTCCAATAATGAAAAGAGGGGCTATGGCAGCTCTGTGGATTGGAGTGGCTTAGAGTTGGTATTCAGTTTTATCCCACTATACAGAATAGCAAAACTTGGAACTCAGTGCCTTTCTACTTCACAGTAATGAGAAGTTTTGGAAAGTGTGCTGAAAGACAAAGACAAGAAACGTGCTGAGGGCATTTGGAAAAAAAATAAATCTACAACCAGATGGGGAAAGAACAAAGGATTTAAAATACATTTCTTGTGTGAGGTCTAGTGCTTTGTTTCTACATTTTTTTTTCCTGTCAATTTTACACTTTTATTAACTTAATTTTTGGTGGCTCTGCTGCTATAACAATGCAATCAGTTCCATTGATATAGAAGTGTTTTATGTGACTGTAGTTTATGCTGATAAATTAAATTAGATATGCATCTCTTTATCCAGGTATTGCATAACATCAGAAGAAAAAGTGAAATCTGCAAAGTCAAAACTGAGCAGCTAAAATTAGGAAGTACCCAAGTTAATGTTGCACGTATCACTGTACCATGAACTCTGTATTGCATATGCTAATTGATCTGGAGAAGGAAATTCTCTTGGAATTACTTCAATGCAAGTACAGCTCTGTCGATGTTTTGTCAATGTTGATTTTGCTAATAATTAACTTGATGGGAAAACAGACAAAAGCTTCAGCGATGTCAAACTGTTCAATTTCTATACTGATTTGAAGCTTATGTTTGAGGGGTTTAAAAATTATTTGTTTTTTGCCTGCTTTTAAGTTTGTTTTGAAACATGCATGGGTAAAAAATATCTTGGGGAAAAATCTGTTGATTGATCCAAAGATCAGAACTGTCTTTCTTACAAAACTTCAAAATAATGTTTAGGTTTTTTTTGAAGCCAGATTGCACAGCCTTTTATGTAATGAATTTCTGTGTTGAGGCCATCCCTTGCTTTTCATATGCTTTTCATACCTTACTTATGCAGTATTTATTTCATGTATTCCTGAAGAAGATGGGTAAGTCGATTAGAATTATATGATAGGGTACTTCTGAATTTCTTGAATGAAACTTCATTTTTTTGCTGTTGCATAAGTGGAATTAAAAGGCAGCTTAGAAATGAAGTTGAGGATTTTTCAGATTTAGTCATTTGAAAAATAAATACTACAAATCTATCTGCAAAAAGAAGGTTAGAGAGAAGGCTTGTGGAAGAAGAAAACTCAATTGTTCAGGGTATGTTAAACTGTCTGCTTAAACATTATTTAAGGAATAATAGGCCCACAAAATGGGCTGGATTTTGATGTAAATGGACATAACTCTGATGAGATTTATGGAGAAACATTGATTTATGCTGAGCAAAACCTCTTACATATATTGCTTTAAAGACATTTTGAGTGCAACAATTAAGATGATGTATGAGAAAAGAACAACTTGAAATTATTTTGCTTGTAAAATATTGCTAAAATGTAACCCCCTGCAAACAGCATTGCATCCTCATTGTATTGTACAAGGAGACATCTGGCTGAAATGGTGAGGTTTGGCACACTTTTTAGGTCTATATGGTTTTTACTGCTTGGCTTTACAGGTTTTTTTATGTTTAATTTGTAGAATTAAGATAGCAAGTGCACTTACCTGATCTGCAAATCCATTTACGAGGGTCAGATAGGGAGCTGGATATGTTGCAAAGATTTGTGCTGTTGCATTAGGTCCTGTGACTTCAAGTTTTCCATCACTATACTCCATAAAGGCATCTATAGAAAAAATCCAGTAACTGCTTGCACTTCTCCATAAACTTTTCTAGGTTTTCTAGGACTAGAATACATGTAATAAATGTGTGCACTTCACATTCTCAACTGGAACTGATCTCTAAGGTCCCTTCCAACCCAAACCATTTGGTGATGGTTGTTTTCTGGGAGCACCATTGTTGGATTTGAGGTGATGTACTCCTCCTACCCTCCTGTCTCATCTCTCCTCCTGTGCCTTGATGTACTCATACAGCTTTCCAAACGGGGCTTGTTTTCCCCTGCTCATAGCTCCAAACTCAGTGCCAAGGAGCATTTTCTGATTCTGAATACAGATGTGTTATTCTACAAGAGGTGCTACATTTGTCATGATGACCCATGAAATGTACAGCATCCTGATTGTGCAGTTGTGGATTCCCAGGCACCAGGAGTTACTGCTATTCCATTTGGCAATTATGCAGTTTTAGAAGTAGGAAGATGTTAAGATGGGGTACTCAAATCATCATAGACAGACATGTAACAAACTCTAATCCATCATTTTATTAGTGGATCTGGTGATGAGATGACACTTGTGAAGAAAGAAATAGCTCCCCATATCCCATGAAGTCATGGTGAGGGTGATAAGTGCCTCCTGAAGCTGGCAGACAAATCTATTTCTCCTTGTTTCTGTTTTTTCTAGCTTTGCTCAGAGCCACAACATGAGTGCAGAGAATTGTAGTTGTTTACATTGATCAGGCTCTCATTTGAAGTGTGAGATAATTCTGTGGCATTTAACAATTACAGGGGAGAAAAAAAAAGGGATGATCTCCTATGTCTGTTTTTCTACCAGTGACTTTTCAGTGGACCTCAAAGAGTACATGACAGTCCTGCAAGTTGAAGTAAGTAAAGACTACTGAAGAGGTTTGGAAATTAATTAGAGCAAGAGGAGGACTTTAGTAGAGATAGGGATATGAGAAAATCCTGCACTCCTGAATATGAGGAAGATGTCCCTAACCTGGACCTAGGCTTCCTGCTTTGGCTCCGTACCCTACTGCTGCCCTTGTGGCAGAATACAGTAACTCCCCTGTCAACCCCATGTACATGTTAACACACTGCTACATCCTGGCCACAGCCCTAATTCTTGCTGTCAGACCTGAGGAGGACTTAAATTCAGATAGAAATCCTGTTCCAGGATTCCAGTTTCCAAATTCGAACACTAACGTTAAAAAAGTAAACAACTCTCCCCCCGCCCAAACAAACAAAGAAACACAAAAAACACACCAAGCCCAAAACAGTTATCATGGTTCTTAAAGATTTTCCTCTTCAGGATTACTGTGGGTACTGAGCACTGAGCTGATGTACAGGGGTATTTCCATTTTTGTTCTTCCTCTGCACATGGACCCAGCTCGGTCTGCAGACATAATGGCCACAGGAAAGAGATGTTGGAGGAGATGGGCTGGGCCAGTGGAACCAGAGTTTTGGAGTAGGGGGTTTGAAGCAACTGACCCAGCTGAGTGCAGTCAGTCAGTTACTGTTTTTTCCTTCTGTGGCACACTGTGTAAAGCCCCAGTGTCTCAAGGATAGGGGTAATTTTTTCCTTTTTCCCTGTCAAATGTGTGACCCCTTTATCACTGTACCTGGAGTTCATTGCCTTGGAGAGTCACCTCTCAAGGGTGGTCTGAGGTTTGGTCAGGAGGGACTTGATCTCATATCCTGTACCCTCAATGAACGATGTTGGTGATTCTTGCCTACAGGCACTTGTAGCAGGTCTTTAATGTTTCTAATTTGCTTGGAAGATGGATAGCCCTATATCCTGGCTATTAAGTAATTTAAAATCCTTACTGAGAAATACATGATCTCAGAGTATCTGATTTCCCATGAATAATTTTTCTAAATATCAGAACATTTCCTGGAGTATTGTTTCAGTAAATTTGTAGGGTACCTGGAATGTTCAAGCCATTGTTTTTCACTTCAAACTCTATATGCTCCTTCCTTTCTTCTTTTATAGCTTTAACTTCATTTGTGCCATTAGCCCTGTGTGAACAAGAGTCCTCTGCCTGCCTGACATTCATTGAAAAATTGGGGCCTTAGAGACTGCCTGACCTCTAGTTTGTCCTGTGAACATGTCTAAGGTGTACTCACTGTAATAAATCCCAAAGACAGCCGCTGCTCCAACAAATGCTCCCAGGAGTTGTGCTAATATGTAAATTGGTAATTTGGTCCATTTTAATCTTCCAGTCACGCACATGGCTAATGAAACAGCTGGGTTTATGTGACCACCTGAAAAATATATCACAAATTAAGTCATGTGGATGACTCAGATACATGAGAATAGGTGAAGGATTTGTAAAAATGTGGGCACTTTTGAACACCAGAACAGCACATGCTTTTCTAGATGTTATTTTGCAGTTAAATGCTGACTGCAATTAAACTGAAAAAAGTTGGATGTAATCAGATGAGGGAGAGCAAAAGTCACTAAGATCCATCTTTACTCTTGGTGCCTGTGGACTGTGCATTTATCAGAATGCTGTCCTGCAGTAACTAATAGACAACTTTTCTAGAAAAATAGTAAATCTGCCCCATTGGTTGTGATAGGAGGGTCCCCTATTCTGCACCTATTCTCTCTCCTCAAAGCTTTTGTCTTTTTATTTTTAGGGGATGACTGGGGCAGAAGAAGATTCCTTTAGTCTCCCAAGCACATATTATGATTAAGGACTGTTACTGGCTTGAGCATATGTCTTGAGACAGTTCTGGAGTACCTTGGATTTAAGTTATGTTTGTGTCTCTCTCTTCAACCTGGGGTTACTCAGGAACTCAGTTTTCATGGAAACATAATCAAATAATGCTAGGGCTGTCCATTTTCACCATAGCTGGTGAGCTATGCCTAGATAGAATCTGGGGGCAGGAGTGCATAGTCCTTCACCATGTTTTTATCTAGTTCTTGTGCTTTCTGGAAAGGTCCATGATAAGGAAACTAATAAAATAGTTAATAATAGTAACAATACAACCAAATAATAATAAAACAATTCATAATTTGTTCGCTGAAACAAAGTTCAGTTTCCTGTGAAACTTCCTTTTTATGCAGGAGTAGCTACACCTGAACTTACGCATGAAAAAGATTTCAGTAACACTGGAATTCTTTGTGACAATTTTAGTTTCTAAAATACATTTATTGTGTCATATGGTCTCTTTCCTCAACATCTTTGTCAACAAAAATGTTTGTTTGTATGCTCTTGGAAAATTTCATTCTTTATAGATACATGGTTTTGACTTAAGAAATACAAATTACCAAATAAATGAGCAGGTACTTCTTTGTAATAAATACTGAATAATAAAACCCCCAAATTTTGCAAGGACATAGGATCCTTTGCTTATCTTCCAGATAAGGTCTCATTTCAGTTTCTGTGAATGTCAGAAAAAAATAGCATTTGTCTCTGGTAAAATAACTGAAAGAGCATGTTCTTTATCTCTCAAAGGTTAGTGATGGAGAAAGGGCCTCTATGTAGTTTCTGTGTTTGTTTGCACTTCAGGTCAGTGAGTCATTATCTTACGAAATCCAGGCACCTTTGATACATAATGAACTGACAAACACAGATAACAAGCTGGATAAAACTTTCTTTGTATCATTTCCAAAATGTTGACCTAGTAGCACCAGTCTTGAATTAAAAGAAGAATTCCTCACTGTGTTTCAAATTCTTCAGCACAGAGAAAGTAGATAGATGGCATCCAATTTAACAGCCCTTCATATGAATTTTGATTAATTGTTGTCTTGTCTTTTGTTCCTTACTCAGGAGAGAATTAATAATTTTCCTTTCTTTCAACACCTGATTTTGATCCTCTCCTGTATATAATACAGGGTGACTATGATGGCCAGAAAAAGTCATAATAATATTACAGAGGACTGATTAACATTAAATATGGAAAGGAAAAGTCTAATTGAAGGCTCTCATGCTGACATAGGGGAGTTACAAGATTCTTGGTTCTTTTGCCACTGGTTAAAAAAAAAGTTCACTTTGGACAGTGTGTTCCTTGTTCTTTTGTAGTTGCAGTGATCACAGTCATGGATTTGAAATGCTAAGTTGGATAAAATAGTGAGAGATTATCTTGATACTGAAGAAAACTGGATGGAAGAAAATTAAAAAGGGGGATTTTCCTAAATAAAAATAGCCCAAATTCACCAAGCATGCAGAATATATATTTTGTTACCATCAATTTAGAATTACATAAAGAACTGATGAAAAATATTTTAGCAGTACTTAAACATGAGACTTTGGCCCACGAGCCACAGAAATTGCTAACAAATTCTACATAGGAACTTGTATTCTGAAGTGTCCACTAGTAATAATGTGTTGGATAATAACAGCCTGTTGAAGTATCTGTTCCTATTTTTTCACAGAGAAAATGTGCTGCATGCAGAATCCTTTGTCATGGGAAAAACACAGGAAGCACAATACTGCAACAGCTGCAACTGCTCTGCCCTGCTGGGATTGAACTCTAATTTTCTACATAATGATGGAGATGAATATATCCCTTAAAGGTGCAAATGTAGGAAAGGTCTTCACAGGTTTGTTTTCATGATACTGCATTAGAAGAGTTTAGCTGCCTACATGTAAGCCAAGAGCTGTAGTTTAAAGTTGTTCAGATAATAGGAATGTGCTGCTGAATTAATTTTGTGTGATATTAAGGAGCAGTTCTGGTCTGTGTCAATGACAGTGACAAGACTGCCTGTTTTGTAGAACCTGGAGCACTTTCTAATGTGAAACTTTCTAATGGAAACCTTCTGCATGGTGCCTCTGTAAAAGAATTTGTAAAGAGAAGAGAAATGGCCACAGTAATTTCTGCTACAGCAGCTATTTCTAATGCCCTAATTATACCTAAAGAAATTTGTCCAGACCAACTTAAGCCATCTTATGAAGGGTAAGAAATGCCTCTATGAGACCTGGAGTACAAGGGCACCATTTGCTTTAAAGGCAAATATAAACTCTGCATACTGCACAAAGTATTGTGTATTTTCATTCAGACATTCTTACAATGCTGTTACAACCCATCATTTTCTATTTTAAAGGAAGACTTTAAATGTTAAAAGCAGTTATGCTCATGTTTTTGATCTTAGTTTGGCCAAATTGAATGGTGGAACCGGGAGACAAGGCAGCATCCAATATGGCACTTGTGGACACTGGTTGGTTAGCCCTGCTAACTTAGCCCCAGGACTAAAGAGAGATTCCTGACCAATACCTGTTGAAATGTTACAGTAGAAATAAAGGGGAAAGGACAGTACACTGACAGTGTGTCACTAAATGTATCCCTGGTACTGAATCTTCCTTCTGTTTCTGCTCTGATCTGCTGCTTCTGTGAATAATCAGACAGGAGCAGACTTGCTATTGCCTGTGATAGGATATGAAGAAATAAATTTTACTCTGTAAGGTGAATCTTGTTCATTATATCCATTAGTAGGTCATTCTGCTTTCTGTGTAGCTGGCCACCATTTTATCTGGTGACTGCTGCTCTTCATGGTTCTTTCTTTAAACACAGTGCCTGTTCTGCCCAGGATCATCTCTATTGACAGGATCTTCAAAACACCAAGCAGACTTCTGGTTTGCACAGAACACTTTTCATAAAAGCCAGAGGTCTGCCAAGATTTTCACACTGTGGTTGAAATCAGAATTTGGTGGGACATTTCGTAAAGCACAAAGAATAGAAGGAGATAAGAACACACAAGATTTACTAGCAAAATTCTGGTGCAAACTGTGCTGTAATGGTGCTTACCATTGCTAAATTCACAATTGTTTATACCATGAAATGGAAGCCCTAACACTGTAGCAATAAATGCTATATAAGAAAAAAGGTGACTTACCAGAAACGCCCCCGGACACGTAGACTGCTATGGTGACTGCCATGGCAAATCCCACCGACACCGTCATGGGCCCTCCATGCTGTCCCCGGCTGAGCACAGTCTGCCCCACACACCCACAGCCAAGGGCCTGCGTTGGAGAGAGAGGTGTAAAACCGTGAGTGCGTCTGCCAAATGCTGCTGGGTGTCCTGCTATAGCTGCAAATGCTGTTGAATACTGAAACTGTGCTAGAATTTGTCATGTGCCATTGTTGCCTTTGCTGCAATGAGCACTTGCTTTTTATTTTCCTCGTCTTCGTCACAAGAAAGAATGTCTGCTAATGACAACCTCTCTCCACACAGAAAACAGTTCTCAGGCACAATGATGGTACACAGATCAGAACATGGAGCCAGAACAAGATCTCACAGTCTCTACAGCAAAACTCTGCATCTGAAAGTGAAATTAATTCTGTGTGGTAAGTTTTCAGTTCCAGACTGATGTTAAAAGCAATGAAAAATTTACTGTAAAAGTTATGAAAGATGGTTCAAAAAGCTTTTAATGTTAGTGCTGGAACTCTGGATTGAGACAACTTTCTGGCATTTACACTGTGTATTATTGTTATGCTGACTTTATATCACATATTGCTCTTGCAAACTATTTCACTGGCTCTGGAGCTTCACCAATTAACCGATGTGGAGAGATCTTAATAATTCACATTGAAGAATTCTATGTGGATTTAAACTAATTTCGGATTTTTGTTGGTTCCTCTCAGAATAAAGTTCAGTAACATGTTTAAATATTTGCTTAAGATGATGTTTATTCAGTTCTAAAGCCTCTGCTTACCTTCAAGCATATGTTTAGATCCTATTAAAGGTGATAGGAAAGATATTCAGAGGGACAAAAACATTTTAGTTTGAGATAGACTACCTGATCCATTTCTGTGTCTTTGAAAATCTGCTTTT
This sequence comes from Parus major, assembly GCF_001522545.3. Taxonomy (NCBI): domain Eukaryota; kingdom Metazoa; phylum Chordata; class Aves; order Passeriformes; family Paridae; genus Parus; species Parus major. The sequence continues at coordinate 6,441,527 of NC_031779.1, forward strand.
TAAATATATGCCTATGTGCTCTGCTGAACAAGGAGCCAATACTCTATGGAAGCTCTCAAATAATTTCTATAGTCTGAAAAGTTGCTTCTCTGCAGCTGTAAGTGGTGTGAAACATACCATTTCTGGGATGTGACTAGATTTACCTTGAGAAACCTTAATTGCTTATTTTCAGTTGGAAGGCATTTGAATTCAGAAACTGCAAAGTAATGGGAAAATCTCTCTTGCCTTAGGAATAGACTGTACTAAATGATTCGGTGATCAAGGTTTAACAAGCAAGTCCTGCTAGAATAGATGCAATTTAAACAGGCAAAATCATACTTTTGTTTCCATTATTTCCCCAAGGGTTTTAGCTAATACCAAAATGTGACAGAAAAGTTCACAATAAAATTACACTCTTAACCAGCTTTTTAATGCAGACAGTGTTTCTAAGTGCCCCGAGACTGTGCCATAGCCAGGTGCAGCTCTTGCCTTGAGGTCATAATCATGTAAGCAAACAGCTCTGACTGCTGCCAGAGTGTTGCAACTCAGCTTACGTAAGGGTGGGGTGGTGTTAGATAGCCACAGTTTATTGGACTGTATAATTAAAAGCTCCAGGATACAGTGCAAGCTGCAGTCAACTTCTGTGCAATGAGCAACACACACTTGTGTTAGCCATGCTCTCACCTAGCAATGCACTGGTTAGCACAAATGCACATCCAGATTGCAAACCAAAATACATCACACTGGAGCTGTTCACAGCTGAAATTACATTGTTTCTTCACATGAGACAATTCATAATGCATTTATATGTTTAATATGGAAAAAACGGCTATGCTGGAATTCCCAAGAATCTAGAGGAGGTGGAATTAGTATACTCTAGTCATCACTTTCCAGATTTCTCAAAGGGAGTATTCCAGGAAACTGCACCAAGCAAGATTTTGTGAAAGATATGGCTCAGATGAGGAGCAAGCTCAGTAGGCTGCTCTGGGCCCCTGCACACACAGAAGTGCAGGTTGAATTCAGGCAACCAGCTCAAACTACAAGTGTAGTGTGCACTAGTGTTGTGAAATGGCATAGGCAAAGCTTTGCAGATTCAAAGAAAAGGCTATCCTTTTAAAAACATTACCTCTTTTTGTAAGAATGATGACAAAAGAAAACATGGGTAGAAGAGATGCTTATAGAAGAGGATAGGGATTAGTAACATCTGTGTATATTAACCACAAATTCACAGGAAAAGGGAAGGAAATAAGGGAGGGAGGATGTGGCCTCCCTTCCTTTATTACCAGAACTGAGGAGAGTCATACAGAAATAGAGTCATACAGAAATAGCTGCGTAGTCCACTTGCATTGTGGCTCCTGCTCTGCAGGTGTTAGGGAAATATGCAGCTACAGATGCTCCATTTCTGTGCTAACCAGTCTCTCCTCTACAGAGAAGATGTGTGAGCCAGCTGGAACACAGCTGCCCCAGTGGGACCCGCTCATGTGCAATGACTAAATGCTACTGCAGGCACAGTCAGTGTGTGCCCATCCAGGGAGGGGAAAACTGGGAACTGAGCCTGCAGATTGAGCATGTCTCACTGTAATACTTCTCCATTTGCTGACCTTTGAAGAAGGAGAGAAAAAGTTGCCTCATACCTAGTGTAATTAGGTTGGTGCAACTGGAAACTATCACCTAATCATGTAATTACACAAACAGCAATTTAATACCTTGTGAGTCTTTGCTTGACTGAGTTAAGACTAACTACATCATTGAACTGTAATTAAATATTGTAAGATTTTAGGGCAAGCTCAGCCATCAGTTGCACCCACAAAACTCATTGATTGAAGCACATGGAATTAATGGGAGTTTAATTTACAGTAGAATATAACCAGATCTCTATCTTATCTATGTTATGTTACCAGGTTTTCCTCTTAGCAGTTGTCTAATAGCCTGCTTAAAATTACTGGAGTACTTTCAGCACTGATGTTTTTTTGTTCATAGAGTCATTAGATTACTGTCCTAAAGAACATGCTTGGGTGTGGAATAGCTGTCTGAATCTTCTCTGCCAAAAGAACTTGCTTCATAACCCATTAGATCCTTCTCTTTGTCTTGGATGACAAGGCTAAGGTTAGGAAAGGAAAACAGTTGACCTTCAATGAGTGTAAGGTCCTATTACTGACTGGAAGCTTACAGGACTTTCTGTATCCCACTCATCAGAGAGATGAAAAATTACTCTGCCTCCATCTTACTATTTTCAGGATTTTTCCAAATGCTTGTAATAGCACTTTTCAGTGTAAATAGGATTTCTGCAAGATCTGAAACCACAATTTTAGGGGATCTACATGGCAAATAAAGTTTTAGACATCTTAAAGAATGCTTATATAAAAAAAATCCCCCTTCTTATCACTCAGTCCTAGAAGTGGTGTGCATTTATAGCCAGACCCTCTGACTGTCAGATTAAAGAGGCAAATGAGCTTTTTATCAATGTGGAGACAATGAGCTGTGCCATGTTGGACATTCCCAGGTCCAGCTGTGGTGACACACACCTGCAGTGTTCCATAGGTATCCCTGCAGGCAGAGTGTGGCCTCTATGGCTGCACAGCTGATGATGCTGAGTATAGGAATTCAATGTGTTATAAGGAATACAGTCAGCAGATAAAAAAAAAATAAAAATTAGTATTTAATCATAAACTGCTCACTTTCAGTCATGAAATGCTAGAAAAATAGTGGCTGCATTTGCCCCTCCTTGCAGGTAGGGACCTGTGCCCATGAAAACTTTACAGCGTTCTTCATGATGTACTGTAGTCTTGTGCAGTTCTCTTACCCAACATTAGTATTTCCAAATAGGATTAGCTACTTATAAAAGTAGTAAATAAGCTTTTCAGTTTGAGGTATGCTAAATTGGCAGTGTCTTCCTAAGGGAGTGTGTTTTAGAACTCGCTTTCATTTCCACCTCCTTCATTTACAGAGAAAGTCTGCAAGTCTGCTTAAGAATTTACTTATTGAATTTCATAATAAGATGTTTTATAATATTTATAATTTTATATATTTATAATATATTTTTATTTATAATATTAGAAACTATTTCCTAATACAGAGATATATTTTTGCTGTGTATTACATAGGATCTTAATTCAGATAGGGTTCCTAAGCATTCTTTCAACTGGGACAGTAATTCTAAAAGCAACAAAAACAGAGACATGTTAGATCTTCTAAAATTCAGGGCATTAGCTCTGCAAGAATTTAAGTTACAGGAAAAGCCTTTCAGGAAAGACCAGTCCTCATCCAATTTAATGTTTAATATTTTCTATATTTTCTTAAATAAGAGAGTATTTAAGCTTTTAAAGGTGAGATAAAAATACAGCTTACCAGTCAAGTAATTTCTAAATACTTTAAAAGCACACAGCTCTTATTTTATCATTAATGAAATGTTTTGGTGGGTGGGGAGGATTTCTGTTATTATTTAATCAAGCTTAGAGCAATAAAAAGTCACTATATCTGTTCTCATGATTATCTTCTGGAAAACAAACAATATTCTCTTGGGTTCAGATGGATTTAATTTTTTTTTTCATTTAAATAAGGGGTGAAAAAAACCCAAATCCTTATCATTTAGTTAATTAAATAGTATAGACGTAAGTCTTAAAATTATTGCCATTTTGAAACCATTTTCTAGTGAAAGAAAGCATTACTACTTGGAGACATGATTGTAAATTTAATAAAACTTTGGATCATTTCTATATATAGGGCTTTTAAAATATTAATATCAGGTTCAAATTTCTTTGTGGGGAAAAAAAAGTGAAATTATTGAGGGACAGACTATGCTGTGTTATGTAAACTGATGCTTTTAAATGTTATTATTGCTTTTGCATATGCAAGAGGAGACAAATAAAAGTTTGAAATCACCTAGAGAGAATGCAAAAGTCTGCATTTTCTCATATTTTATTATGATTAATGTTGCAGTCTTCATCCTGAAATGTTAAATGCTTTTCTTTACTGAATTATAGAGGGCAACTGGTTTGAGTTATTTTCTTCAGTGAAGACTGTTTTTATTTTCTTATTAATTTTTAGAAATTCAGGAAAGGAAATGTAATGAGATATTCAGACACAAACTTTCAGGAGTTAAGCATTGCCTGTTGTATCGGGGCTAGAAAGAAAAGGCCAGGCAAAGGAACAAAATCTTACCTTGAAGAGAAAAAGAACCTATTCAGGTGCTGCTTCCCTCCCACCCTACTCATTTGTTCTTGAGCTATAATACTTTACTTCCTACCCCAGCTGAAAAGCTTTAAATCTTTCTAAACTCCTAAAATAAGTTCAGTCTCTGCACCAACTCTCAGGGAATTGTAGCATTGAGAAAGTGTGCAAGAGTGAGCATTGCAGGCTGAGAAAGGAGGTTTTCTGTCCTCTCCTTGGAGTACAAGGGTACATGTACCTTTTCTCTTACTCATTCCTTTGGGTGTGAAACAGAGGGGCTGGATCTTTGCTGTGCATGGGTTATGAGTAATTAAAGCCTAATCTGTTTGCTGTTGAAAAAGAAAAAAAAGCTGAATGTTTTTAATAGTAAAGAAATGTGTGAAGAATGGGTGAGAGGAACTGAGTCATGTTTGCCTTTAAACAGGACTATGGATGGGAGAGCTTCCTAAAATTCACTTTCAACCAGAATGGTTCATTGAGCTGTTGAGATTGCAAAGATATAAATTCACTGCATAGCACAAACTACGTTTATTGTCTTTTATTCTGTTCTCCAACTGTTTATGACAGCTTAAAAAAATTATTACTTTTATTACCTTTCTTTTATTTGGTGAAACTTTTGAAAAAACACCTTGTAAATTTGTGTCTGTAAAACATAAATTCAAATGTTGCACTCACAATTGAATGTTGGAAAGATGTGAGTGTTCTGTAAGTCTCAGGCAGAGGTGCTCACACTTCAGTCCTATAGATGTAAACTTTCTGGGAAAAAGGGCATCCACAGAAAAAGGTTTTGGGAAATTAGGTTCAACTTACTGAAACCCCTTAATTAAACAATGAGTGCTGAGTTATGTGCTGGGGCTGACCTTGCAAAAATGAAGGTAATTTTCTTCAAACCTTTCATGTAACACAACATCTGAGTCACTTAAGAGTTTGAAATGTCATATACTGGGAAACCTAAGTTTGGATGGAAAACAAAATTTCCCATGATTTTTCAGAATTATTTGCTGCCATACATATTTTGGGGTAAAAGAACAATTAGCTAACCTTCCCTTCAAATTTTTCACACTGCTAAATATTCAGTAGAATTAAAGAATGGCTTCTAAAACTGAAGGGCTGTCTAGAATAAAACCTGATTCTGATAATAATAAGATTATAAAAATAACACCAGTATGCAGGAAGAGCTCCTTAACCTTGGTACAGCTAAGGGTCTTTGTTACCCCTTTTTCTTCTGTTTGCAATGCTGATTTAACACAGTTTCAAAAAGAAGAAGAGTTTGTATATCTTCACCAGAATCATTAGAAAAATGCAATGCCATCAAAATATATGCAACTATATTTCATTAGATTAATGAGTGGCATCTGTTGTTTATTGGTTGTACTATATTATTGCTGCTAGAGACCCAAATGTATGGATCTCAGACACCAGAGCTGTTTTTCAAAGTGCAAACACAGCTAAGGCTCATGGTATTTGTAGCATTATGTAATATTTTAAAAGCTGAGTGACAGATCAAAATACCAATTATAAATAAATTTTAAATAAATTTTAATACCCTCTTATCTAGCGTTGACAAACTGAAGTTCACTAAAAGCTAATTATACAAGATTCTGTACTCCAGGATATTCTTTGCTGATGGCAAACAAGGCAGCTGTTAGAAGGTGCTGATGTTTAATTTTTAACCTTAGACAAAACTTGCTGTAATTTTATCCAATGCAAAAAAGTATCCCTTTCACAAAAATTTAGAACTTGGAATTTATCTTTGTTTAAAATTTCTAAGTAGTGGTTGTGTGTTAAACGTTAAACACATTTAAGGAGCAAAGGAGCAAAAGCTGTTTGCTTTCATGTAATAACATCATGTAATAAAAATTCTAATGCATGTTTAAAATAAGGGGTATATGTTACCCTACAGTGTTGTAATTAACGTGCACTGGAATGCAAGACCACAAAAAGTAGATATAGAAAAGTTGTATAGATTTTAATCTAATGGGTTTAGCAGATCCATATAATGCCAGTCTTAAAGATTTTTCTGATGAGGCTCAACTGCAACAGAACAGGAGTGATAACTTGCATAATGAAGTGTTCAGAATATGAAAACAAGACTAAAATATGAAAACAAGACTAAAATATTTTGGTGATAAATAGGTTTCCTCATTAGCTGGACTCTTTGAGGGTTCTGGTGCATTCAGTTCATGCTTGTGCCCTGAATCCTCTAAGCACACACAAACATTTGCTTCAATGGGAGTTGCAAGAGGCTCCCCACCTCCAGTTGGAGACCAGGCTTATAGGAATATATATATATATATATATATGTATCTGTGTCTGTATATATTAGGAGCACATTTACTCCCCACTTGTATTTATATGCTAAATGGAAGCCTGTGTTTTGTCTCAGCAGGGAAATGTATGCTGCTCTGGCCTCAGGAGATCCTGGCTCCTGTGCAGCTCCTTTCTGGGAAACTCTGTTCAGTAAGACGCTCTTGAGAGTGAAAATGAAATACAAACTGTGTTAGGTGAGGAGTAGCTGTTAAAGGAAGCCACATGGCCTATTTGGCATATCTTTTTGGAACTGTTTCAATTCAGATATACTTAATGGTGCAAGTCAGAGTAAATCCCATTTTGAGCAATGCAGTCAAGTTCCAAAGAGGAAAAATGGAGAGAGGCATGATTCAAAGCAGAGAGGCAGTTGGATAGGTGAGCTGCAGCCAGACTCACTAAAAAAACACATAAACCATCTATCTGATGCAGCGTGGCTTCCTGACTCTTATGTGTTGGCACACAGATACTGACTCCCAGATTAACTCACAGAAGTCCCAAGAGGAAATGTACTGAACCAGGAAAGATGATGGAGAACAAAAAGCTCCCTAGAGAGCTCTTCCTCAAGGGAGTCCTTGGGGAAAGGTCCCAGACCTTGGGGGAAGGTCCTCAGCAGAAGGCTGAGACTATCTGAGTGTGTGTGCACTGGCTCTCAGCCACCATGGTGCAAACAGGCAGGAGTTCTCCCACCTCAGGATGCTTCCAGGCTCCTGGAGTTTCATGTTTCTTACTGAAATTAGGTGCTTTGCTACACAGAGAGCGTGGCTCACATGGGCTGTGCCTGTATGATCAAGTTGTATAATGTAAGCACCTGAGAACATGACTGTGGATCTTTCAGGAGGGATTACTCACTTGGAGCATCTCCAGTCAGATCCACTGGACTGAGCATACATTAATGGTCAGTACATTTCCTGTGATTCTGGAGCTCACCTTCTACTTTATTTTCACCTGGAAAGAATTTTGTCTACATGCTCTGACTCCACGCTGCAAGGCAAACTGCAGCATGTTAAGTAGGGCTGACCAGCAGATATTATCCAAATTGTGTGCCCAGTGCCTTTCTCAAGACTTGTTGGGTCAAATCTATCTGACATTGCAAGCCACACCCTTCACACACTGAGGTGAAGGCTGGGTTTTTGTCTGATGAGTGATTCAACTTTCTAGACTTCCTCTTTGGAAAACAATATTGCAAGGCTGAGAGTTACTGAAGATGGTACTTTAGGCTCCTATTACTGTGTAGCTTGTGATGTTATTCTCCAGAAAAATTAGAAATAGGGTGATTTGGAGGGACAGAGTTTCACTGCACTAACTCCCTGGGGTGGGTCCCAGATTTAGGTGTGGTCAGTTAGCATTGGCTACCAGACAGAGCCTGTGGGTAACAGAAATGCTGTCTCAGCCTGGCTTCCTGGCACATGTGCTCTCCACAGTCTCTAAACCCCATCCCAGCAACCCAAAATGGCTTTCAGCAAAGACATGAATCAACTGTGCTGTAGGCTGTCAACTCTCCTCTCAATTTGTAACAGCTTTGCCACACAGTTCTTACACTGTCCTATTACTATAACTTCTTTTGCATACACACTGTTTTTCAAAGATTTCTGTCCTCTGACTTACCAGGGTGCCCCTTTCATTAGCTCCAATTTAAATTAAGGGTTTAATATTTATCTGTACTTTAAGTGCTTAGTAGCTGACAAAGCTTAAAAGCAACAGCAATAAATGGAATGGCAGATACTAGATTGAAAAAGACCTTTGAGATCATCAAGTCCAGCCTATCACCTAACAGCACCTCAACAACTAAACCATGGCACTGAGTGCCACATCCAATCTCTTTTTAAACATCTCCAGGGACAGTGATTCCACCACCTCCTTTGGGCAGGTGATTCCAGTGCCCAATCATTCTTTCAGTGAAGAATTTTTTTCCTGATGTGTAATCTAAACTTCCCCTGAGCAGCTTAAGATAACAGCAGAAAAGGCAGTTTCTTCACAATAAACACTTCGTACTGCTGCTAACTTGTGCAGTCTAAACACAAGTTGAGGTATCCAAGAGCTGAGAAAGCTGCAGTTTAATCCAGGTGAGGCTCTTTCTGTTCTAAACCAAGGCTGAAACTAGGAAGGGTAAGAGAAATGATAAACAATTTGTCAACAACAATTTTGTAACTTCATTTTCTACTACACTCATATGGTGAATATACTAGAAAATGGGATCTGGGTTTGCATTTCCTTTCTAGCCTTGTGCAGCAGGACATTAAATAATAGCATTTGCAGTCTAATCTGCACTTTAATATGTTTTCTTCTCTTGCTTAATTTTATTAATGGAAAGAGGAGGAGGATCTTGTGGCGAGGACAGAGTACTGGAAGTCAGGTGATGTGGGTTATATTCAGAGTTCTGCCACAGGCTTCCTGTGCAGGCTGCCGTAATCAGGTTTGCTAATATACAAAATGAAGATAATGACATTTCCCCTCCTTACCAGGGTGTTGTGACACTTAATTCATTAATGTTTGTAAAGTGCTCTGTGCTCCTTGCTTCAAAATGTGCTTCTTACTGTAATAATGTCTTATGGATGGTACTAAATTTGAGAATAATGTTATTTTAGTGCCGGCATACTTCACTTGGCTGAAGTGTAGTAAAGACCGTAATTTCCAGTATTTTATGAGCTACTGGAATTTTTAGATGACTTACTTGAAATTTAGCTAATATAGTTACAGTTATAAAACCTCTCAGTACTGTGTCTGCTCTTTTTATTTTACCTTTTTCATTATGATGTAATATTCAATAATAAGCAAGACTGAGTTGTCCAGACTAAAAGAAGAAATAAAGAAGGAGTTTGAAATAAAGAATCTAGCTGCTCGACTTCTAGCTCTGCTACACAGCCTGCTGTCTCCCTGGTGAGTCACAGTCCCAGTGCAAAATGCCCAGAAAAACTGAGCAAGAAATTAGGTTAAAAAAAAAAGAAAAAAGGGGGGGTATAAAAATGGGAACTTTAGGTATTTATCTAAGTTGTAGCAGTACTATAGGACCAAGCAATATATGTATAATTTATGTAGTACAGTTAAAAATGAAACAAAAAATTGTTCACTTACAAAATCTCTGAAGGTTTGTCAATGCAACTCCAAATAAATTCAATACAAATCACAAAGCTAAATATTGCATAGGAAAACAACTCAACTAAAATTTTCTAAACATGCAGTACAATATATTTGTTAATGTAAACAGAATTTTTGCATAAAATGAACTCCTAAAATGAGTTTTTAAGAAACAAGAGAGTATTAACAACATTCATTGTGCATATCTGGATTGTTCAGAACATGCTCCTTCACTGAAATTCCACTCCTAGATGAAATCTAATGCCAATCAGACAATTGTAATACGTAAAACTATCTGGTTTTTATAGGCAGTGATAATTACATGGGGTGAAGAAAGGAATTATAAACTTACCGTCACAGGAGCAATTCATTCATGCTGTGCATGGTCAGGCTGTAACCTCTCTGCTGGCACAGTACAAGAAAAATGTACATGTCCCCTTACAAGCACTGTCCAACATTAGATTAGTAGGAAGAAAGGAAAGCAGCTGACACTTACTATCAGTATAAAAGTTCCCAGGAACTCTGAGAGGGCTTCTTTAACCAGGCTGTTCTTCAAGGAAAATTTCTCCTTTAAACTTCTTTTGCTTTTCTGGCTCATTTTGGCTTCCTCTATTGCTCTGGTGCCCTAGTTACAAATACACACAAAATTTGTTCTGTATTTGTCCCTGCTTCAGCTGAACTTTGACACTTTTACTTAAACATTGAAATATGAGATTTCATCTTGCACAGCCAGTGAAATCATCTGACTGCAGGCTTTGACAGAACCAACTCAACATGCCCTAACAATTCATCATGGGTTTGTCATTCTATCCCTTCTCTGAGTGCATTCTATTTATACTGGTTAGATAATACCAGTAAGTTCACAATCAGATTTCTTCTTTTTTCTTACAGAATGGTTAATCATTACCTCTCCTATGTTATTTTTTGTTTTATTTGTTTTTTGTTTAATCCTGGTAAGAATGAATTAAATGTTGTTTCTATCATCCTACTCAAAAAGAAAGGCAAAAAGATAAACCACAATGTAAGGAATCAAAATATAGTTGCAGATTTCTCTCTGACCTAGATTGGGATTTAAACCATGCTACTATTGGCCGTCAAAGAATTTTTCAAGGGGAGGTTGTAAAGAGAGTGAATGCTTGGGAGAATGCTGTGCTGTACCCTGCACACAAAAGCCCTTAACTTCTGAAACATTTCAGTGGCTAATGATGAATCTTACCTTGGTGGTGTGTGTTGAATTTGCATATTCACTCACAATACTCTTTTTGGACTAAATGCCTTGCTCTCTAGTGAAGTTCCCTGTTTACAAGAGAGCAGCGAGGCAGAATAAATTAGGAACTTTTAATGAAATCTGGTTCAATCCAGTGGCTCCCTACAAGGCAGAACAGGGAAGTGAAGCACTGAGTCACTATATATTTATATATATAGATATTTTATATTATATATTTAGTATATGTTTAGCTTAAAAGTGCATGGATGCTATCATATGGAGCATTATAATATTATTTTCCATTGTCTCAAGGCTTGAAGTTGCCAAAAATCACAAAGAACTGCGCCTCCTAGAGAAACATTACACTTTTATTTGTTCAGCATTTTGAACCGTTTTATCAGATGTTATATGGACTTGACACTATCTGATTGATTTACAAGTATGTTCTGCCTGTTGATTTAACACCAGAACCTCACCCCAGTTCTGGTAGATTATTTTGGCATGTATTGTAGCTGCTCAGTGCAGCTGAGGCTTGTATCTGTCCTAAGTAGGGCAGAGCCTTACAGGGTTAGGGAAACATGCCACTTCTGTTATCCCATCAGTGTTCTTCCTAGCCTCCAGCTAGGACCTGATGTGTGTTCCCTGCAGCAGCAGTCACTTTACCCCACCAGCTTCATCCCTTAACCACCCAGTTCCCCCCCCCGCCCCACAATTTTAATCCTTAACTGCTTTTCTGTGTCCTTTTACTCACCTTTCTCTGCCTCTGCTTCCAACCACTGTGCCCTTAGGTGGTTGTGAAAACGCTGCTCTGTGGAGCACCAGGGAGCTGATGGAGCAGCAAACGGCAGCATCTGTGCAGAGAGGCGGTGACACTGCTGCAGGACAGCTCCAGGTCCTGCTCTACAGGTCCTGCCTGTGCCACAGACAGCTGGGCTTGCCTCTGGGGAGCCCCTGAAAATAACCTGTGTATGGCAGCTTGAAAACCTTTACCCCACACCACTGAGAAACAAACACATATTCAGGACCTTAATTATCATAGCGTGCTAGAGTACATGTTTGTTATGTTTGTGAGAAAGTCTTTCAGAGTAATGTATATATTAGAACTGAGGGAGGGTGCTTCGGAGGACATTGATTACATCAGGAATGAGATAAAACACTTCCTCTCTTTCAGAAAAATGATAAAGAAATATTTTTATGAAAGCAATTTTTAGTTGTTTGTCCATAGTGATTCTTTCTCTTATGCAGATGCAAGTTATGCTCACGAAGTAGTATGTACCTCTTAGTTTGGTCTCATAGCAGGTATGAAGACATTAATGTTATTTTTCAGCTAATGTTGGGGTAATAATATGTCAGAGGCAGAAATTAGTACTTATTTGTTCAGATCATGTTGAGTTCCTTATATGAATTTTCTGTCTTTGCAGGGTGGAGAACTGGCACAAATACATCTATTTCACATTTGCTTTTATCAGATTTTCTTCAATACTTCATAAAAATCCTATGATTTAACTCCATTAATAAGAACTGTGATGCTAATTTAGACCAAAGGTTCTCCTCAGCTCCATAATGAGATTCAAGAAGGTGCTCTAAGAAAGTATTGAAGAACACAGGGGGTGACTGCTCCCTTAGTAAATCCTTCCAGCTTTTGACACGTGTCAATTTAAATGCATTGCCACACATTTCAAAGAGAAAAGGAGGCAGCTCAGAACATTTGTATTTAGTTTCTCCTTTTCTATACTTAGAAAGAGATTCTAAGACATTTACCAAATCTAACAAATATGTATGTTGCATTTTAAGAGAGACAAGTCAAGTGTAAAGATAAACACCAGGAAGGCTTTGACTTTAATTGCTATCTATTTGATTAATCCTGTTTTGCTGCCTTTTAGTTGTATGCAATGGAACACCTGGTTGAAAAAGGGAAAGAAAATGCAGTGTTGTTACTGTTTTCTACTGCTCCCTCACCTGGGCCCTGCTCCCAGAATCAGAATGATAAGGATGGCAGTGCCACCCATAAATATTGAAACTGCGTCATCTGAGGGAAGAAAATGAAGACATCTTCCAAAAATGGAAGTTATGTAAGTAAGGAGCATACATATTAAATGTAGAACCACAAGAAAGCTCACCAAAAAGATTTTAAGGTTTTGCCAAGTATGTGAAAGGAACAGTCTAAATGTTTTCAAATTCCATAAGCAGAGGAGTCCTGTGAGACTGTAAGCTATGGAGGATGGAATCACAGAAGAAGCATTCAACATGGTTATATCCACAGCTAAAAGAATTATCTGCCTTGCTAGATTTGGTGGGCTGATTGTGAGCAACTGTTCTCAAATAAATTGTCATCAGGAAACACTTCAAGAGAAATTGATAAATTAACCAGTAACTAATTGCTGAAGCTGTGCAATATTTCCACCAAGGGATTAAAATGCTCAGCTTCTTAAGTGCTAGTGCCAGGGGGTTGGTTTTTTGCTGATCCTGATCCCAATGTCAGCAAAACAGAACATAGGAAATATACCAGTGATCTCCTGGTGCTTCAACAGAGTCCTTCAAAGATGATCATAGGAACTACAAAACTGTCAGTGCCACTCCTGTGCCAGGAAAACTAGATGAATTGCTGTAAAAAGTAAAATCAATAGACACACAGAAGAAGCTGATGCTCTGTAGAAGTATCAAATGGATTCTGTTAAGAGAGGTTATGCCTCATGAATTTACTGGCATCCTCTAAAGACATCAAAAAGCAAATTGATATTATTTTCATGCCTGAATGTGGGATAAGTATAACCTTAGATTGCAAGATTAAGATTCTTGGGACCTTTACCCCAAAGGCAGCCTGGACTGAACTATTTCTTCTCTTCACCTGGATTCAAGCAGAGCAGGAATTCACATAATGTATATAACCTAACCATTTTTATAGTAATCTTCACTCCTATAGAAATAGCAAAGTAGAGAATAATGCACATAGCTCCCACAGTTTAAATCCCACGGGTAACAATATATAGTGTACTGAATTTTTAATAGCACATTATTCAGAGTATCACATAAATGGTTATTACTGATGTAATAAAACCTAAACCAGCACAGCTGGAGAGACCAAGGTTGTAAATACACCATATATTTTTTGTATTGTAATAATATGGGCCAAATCATTTTAAAGTCTGCTGATTTTAGTTGACTAACTCTGAGTGTGTACCTCTAATTCAGGTCCCTGGTCAAATGCCTTTGCCTAATTTATATCTCAATTTTTATACAGAAATGGCTGCATGGTACATAAGGGGCATTCTCTGATTTACAGATTGGTTCTCCTGCTGAGGAAGTCAAAGAAAAAATTCAGGTGAGGAAGACCTGAACACACTGTAATTCAGCATTCTAAGTCTTCTAGTACATAAACCCTCTATTTCTTTAGTTCTTGTATTTTCTGATCACCCCTCTGTCTCTGCTGTAGTCCCTGGTGAAAAAGTGCTCAAGGTGAGAAATATTTGCAATGTGCAGCACAGGTTTAAGCCCTCCTTGGAGGAGGGGCAGGGCACACAAGGGGACCCCTTGAGAATTTGTTCTTTCTGCTCTGTGATCTCAGTGTCCAGATAAAACATTTCTGTCCTCATCATGAATATGAGATTAAATCCTCACTACATGTGTGTACTTCAGGCTTTTTGCTCATAATCTTTAAAGCCTGACATATATATGTCTGCTGTTGCTGACACTGATTTCAGGGAGAACTAAACTGGACTTTTCTAAAGCAGAACCCAGGATTTTGCTTTGTTCTTGACTGGCTGGGCACACCATTAAGGCCTCAGCACATAACTGATGTTACTACACCCATATGTTATATATAGTTATATAAGTGATGATAGTGAATTTCACAGCTTGTTGTATGTGTAACACAGGCCCTGCCTGAAAGTTTCTGAGCCAGTTTAATCTCTCAAGAGCCGTGCTGGCACAGAGGGGCACAGATAACATTCCACAGCAGAGGGCCCCGTGACAGGGCTGTCAGTGCTGGCACCACATGGAAGTGTCAGGGCAATGCTGGACAGATGCTTATGTGCACCCCTGTTATCAGCTGCTCTGGGCTGTACTGCCTTCCTAGCTCTGGGAGGAGCTTAGCTGGTAGGTTATGGTATGGACAAGTCTTTCTCAATGCATCCAGAGAAAGACTGTATAAGAATTTTGCTTTTAAGGCCTAGATCAATTAGTACAATCAATTTAGTACAGACAAATGCTTTGGGTTTTTTTTAATTCCCTGCTCTTTTTTCCTGCATATTCCCTTTTCTCAAATAGCTTTGCTATTAAAAATAAAAGACATCTTGCTAAATATATTAATGCAGCATGAAGAAAACCTCTAGGTATATCCAGTGGAATCTAAATCCTGTGTTTTCTTAACCAGAATGGGATACATTATCAACACCTCTCATCATTCTACAGGCCACAGGTTCCCTATAGCAGCCCTGAGACTTATTAAGGCTACTTGTAGGGTTGTGAAAAGGAGGACATCTGAGCCTACCGAACTGATAAAAGGAAAGCAACATGAAAGCCAAAGATAAAGACAAATTTGACTCTACTGACACACAAAAGCAAAGTTATGTGTTTGGCTAATAGATGGAGCTAACTAAGACAGTTGAATTGGGTTCTAAAACCTAATTTCCACTGGGAAAATGTCACTGTTTCCTGTACCTGACTCACCAATCTACCACTTTCACCTGTCTCCCACTCTACTTGGTCCTCCAAGGAAGCCATCCAGCCACAATCTGACCCCCTGTTGGAGCAGGATATTCTGTAAGAGCTGCTGCTCCCAGTGCTTTGTCCCCTCTCTCCCACAACGAGAGCATTTCTTTGTTTTGACTCTGGGTTCCACTCATCCCTCATCCTTTAGCAGGTGAGTTGTTAGTCTGCCTGGTTTTCATTCTTTTAATTCACTTTCATTCAGAATCATTTGATTATTTAAATCCTCTGTCTTTCCAGATACAAATTTTGTTTCTGGGATTCCTTCTATGTATTAAACATTTAGAACAAAGATGGTATATGTATCTCAGGCCCCTGTGTAAGAATATTAGATTATATAGATTGCCAGGCCAAATTCCTTTGAAACTCCACAATCAAGGCATTTTAATAAAAAAAAGGTGTTCTCAGGTTCATAGCTGACCCTTCATAGGGTGTACTTGGGAGCAGACCCATCAGCAATTTTTTGTTACTTCTGCATGGTATCTATGTTCATTAAGGTAATGAAGCTATTAATTGAATATGTAAGTTCAAGTAATTAAATGCAAGACTTATTTCTTTAGTTTAAAGGGTAATAATAAAAAATTTAAACTTGCAAACTAGATCACACATTTAGTGATGATGAATGTGAGCTGGAAAGTGCAATATTCCAATATGAATTAGTTAATTGCATCCATTCATTAGGTGATACACATTAGCAGAAGGTCAATCCATTTGAGGCTAGATGTGTTTTACAAATAATAAATTTCAACAGGTAAATTGAAGAGAAATTCAAAACAGAAAGTTTTTAAAAATACATTTAAATTCAGAATAAAATCTCTACATGCAAGAGCACATTCCCTGTAAGTTCACAGTTACCAGCACGTGCTCTTTTCAGCACTGCTGAGGTCACTCCAGCCAGTGAGGGACAGGTAAACTGCTGGCTTAAACTAAAATGCTAATTTTTGAAACTGACCCAGTTATAAAGAGAGTCAAACATTGACCTTTTTCAAGCATTTTCTGCTTTATCACTCTCACTGAATTATTTGAAGCTTGCTTAAATCACTACATTTGCATTTCAGTTTTGGACTAAATTTACCATAAATTTACCAGCAGCTGGTAAATTTACCAGCTGTATCCCTGTTGCCTGAACAAAGTATTCTGCCCTTTAGGCCTCTTCTTTTTGCAAATTTTGTAAATTTAACAAGTGTTAATTTGCCAGCATTTAACAGTTCTACTGGGTATAAAATGGTCAATATCACAGGTAAGAAAGCTGATCTGTTTGACTCATTTTACTAAAAATTATCCATTTGACTAATTTTTAGTAAAAAAGGGGTTAAATCAAGTTTTCTTCATTAGACATTTGTGAATATTCAGTAATAAAATAGTTGTTCTTTAAATCAGCATTTTTTTCTGGTGTTAAAGGTAATGTAGAAATAAGGAAAGTAAAAGGAGATTTTATTCTGTTTATTTATAACTTAAGATATATCCAGACTCAATTATTATTAAGATTTATAACATTAAAACAACTGATTCACTGAGAAACATGAAAAAATTCTGAAATAATATTTTAGAGGATCCTCACAGTATTCTGGGTGTTGCTTCACAGATCATGTTGCTTAGGTAGGTGTATAACAATGCCTTTTTAGTTTCTATGTATTATATAGCTTTGTCTGGAGCAAGGACTGCTCTCTTCCTGCACACAGCTCAAGGGCCATAATTCTTAAAGAGATTTCAACCAGTGAGCCTTTTGCAATGGTCAGGCATAGAGACATTTAGAGAATTGATTCAATTAACCTAGAGGAAAAAAGTGCTATAATGTATGATTTATGTTTGCAGATAAATTAAAATACAAGTATCTCCTGAAGAGCATTTGCTGCCCTCATGGTTGGTAATGAAAATAGCAGGCAATTAAAATAGAACACCTGAGGTTGAAGCTTTAATGTATATATCAGAAAATGAAGTTCAGATTTCCTAAGTGGAAGTCTGAGCTGAAAAATAACTTAGGGGAAGTTTTTATTCGATCTCTACTTTTCTTCCAAAAGTAATTTATAAAGCACACAAGAAATAGGAAGAGACATTTACTGAAGCAGGAGGCAGAGGGTACAGAGGAGTGGGATCTCTCAATCAATACTGAATTTGTATGAGGAACCAGGAATATCCTTGCTAAATGGTAGTGGAACAGCTGAGAGAAAAAGTTATATATAAAAGAACTTATGGGTCATATTGAAATAATTTTGGGGTAGATTTTGCAGTTGAAAGGAATCATTGGAAGTGTCTGATAGAGTGATGTGACTCAGTTCCTTCCTGTGTGTGACAGTGCTTTCTGGAGCTCACTCAGGAGCATAAGAAATGTTCACAGATTAGAAGTAGCGAGAATGAAGAGCTCTTGCTTGGAGGTTTGTTGGAGTTGCTGCATCCATTGCCCATTTCAGTGGTATATCCATATGTGCTTTGGCACAGGTGATCTGCCTAAAAGATGTTTTGAGATACAAAGAAATTCACCTTATCCTCTAGTTTTATGAATTCCTTTAGACAACAGATACACAGTAGCACAGAGAAGCAAAACACCAGTACTCTGACTAAGAAACCCAGGAATGCCTTAATTACATCTGTATTGTCTTCAGCATTGCAACTTTGTCTTTTGCACCCTGTCTGGATACCACAGGTCCTGCTCCCATCAGATGGTGTTTGTATAAGCCAGGTCTATATCCTTATGTATAAATAACACCAGTGCTGGGGATGGGTAGAGAAATTGAGGCTTCTAAATGTAACAAAGGTATATCTTCCAATTATACATTCAGATTGCTTCAAATATAAAAAACAAAACTCTCCAGGAATGAGTTTGATGATGGCTGTATACTAGCCTAAATTCTAACACTGAAGCAAGAAACAATCACTTGGTTGTTCTTCATTTTATTAACAACCATTTTTTTCACAAAGTGTGAAGACTTTGTCATTGCAATCTGAAACAGAACATATTTGTTTCCTGATTCGCTGTTTAAGTAAAAATATAATTAAAATGCATTCATGTGAGAGAAAATAGCCAGTCTAACTTAACTGACAGTTGATTTAGTTTTACAAATTTGCAAAAAAAAGCCCAAAAAACCAAACCAAGACAAAAAACAAACCAGAAACTACAGCACTGCAGTAAGTGGTTTGCAGTTGTATGGAGGTGTTTAGGGACCATTGGACTGAACCCTGAGTATTGCTTTTGTTTATTTTCTTTTTTTGGATTGACTTTTTCTTTAACAAATTAATGAATTTCCTTCCATATTCATTGTTTTTACTGAGTTATTATCCCAATGTCCAAGGCAATCCCTTCCACAGTAAATTATACATTAAACATTCACTTGCATGATTTGAAGCCATGACTTGATCTGCTGTCATAAAGTAGCCAGAGTGGTGCTGGAGCCTGGAAGCAGCTCCCCAGGCTGGGTCCATCATTGTACCCAGAATCTCTTCATTCCTCACTCTGCTTGGCAGAGCTGCTCTAGTCCTTGGTGAGAGCCCAGCTTGGCCTGGGCACCAAGGGCTGAGGCATCGGTGGTTTCCCAGGTGGTGGAAGAGGAACTCCAGTGAGTCCCTTGCTGTCCAGAAGAGCAACAGACCATGTGTGCCATGTCTTCTGGGGAACCCTCTGAGGGTGGCTGCACACCAGGAGCCTGTGGAATGGCAAATGCAGTCCCAATCTCCATCTGGGAATGCCAACAAGCCCTTGGTCTAAAGGTCTCCAAGGGCTTTTGCAAATGGAATTGCTTTTAGATGTAAGAGGAATGTGATTTGTACAGTAAGAAGTTGATGAAGGTCTTAAGCAGTTCCAGATTATGTAGGTTTGAGCTGCATCTCCACACACACATCCCTTCTCACCAAAATCTCCTGAATTTTATTGATCTAATAATGAAACTGTCATACAGTTTCCTCATTCCTGAAACTTGTTTAAATGCATTCTTTTTTCGAAGAAGCACATCCTCTCTCTGATTTATTTTAAAATGGCTTTTAGAAGGTGTCATCCTTGTGATGAAGTGTTAGGTCTGTGTTGCCAGTGTGCCATTAAAAATTGAATTTCTGACGTTTAAATGTCTCACTCATCCCAAGTGTCACAGTTTGACAGCTCTGCATGTCACATTACAGCAGAATATTATGAATCCATTTCCTCTGTCAGGTCAAAAAAAAAAAAAAAAAAAAAAAGACTGAAAATGAGAGAATGCAAAATCTGCAGTCTTCTTCATTAGTGAGACGGAAATTCACAGAAACAGGCACGTTAACCCCGAAATGACTTGATTGGTACTCTGTGCCTTGTGCTGCCTGTCTGTGCCCAAGCAATCTTTGTACCATGCTCCTGTACAAACACTAAGAGGATTCTGGGACAATCCTTTCAATTGTCTGTGAACATGTCAAACATGGAGTGAGGAATATAAGGGGCATCAACAAACAAATACTATAACAAAATCAAAACATGGCCAGATCTCATTTATTCTTGACTATGTCAATGAAAAGGTCATGTGATGTATTTCTTGTTGCTTTGTTTTGCCAACTTTAGACAGCGGTAACTTTGGTGTCCTCTCTTTGTTCATCTATCTGGTATGTGATAACTTCAAAACATGACATCTGATCAGGCTCAAAACATTGGGAGTGTTTGCATCGGTAAGCATAACTTCACTGATTTTGCCTGAAGTAATGAAAAGGGCCTGAGCTTTCTATGTTTTCTGCCTAGGTTTGACCAGGGAGAGTGTAGGGCTTTGACAATAAATTCCTGATGCCTGTCAGCTCGTGGATCTGGCTCCATGTGGCCGCTGCCTTCCCAGTAACCTGCCGTATGGCATTGCCCAGCCTCTTCTCTTGCACGACGTGGCCTCCCACTAAGAGAGCTCCCCCCAAAATAATAGCCGGCATCAGGTAGCTGTTGATTGAACAACTTATTCCGCCCTTTAAGCCGCTTCCTTTTGCGGAGACCTTTGAGGGAAAGCGCGGCCGCGGCGGGGCCGCCCGGGCAGTTATCCGCCGCTCGGGCCGTGAGGCGCCGCTGGCCGCGCGCTCTGAGGCGGCGGCGCGGCCGGCAGGGGGCAGCAGGCGGCCGGCGATGGCGCTGTGGCGGGGGCAGGTGGGGCCCGCGCGGGGCAGCTCGGCACCGGGGCTCTGCGGGCCAGCAGCGCCGAGGGCCGGGGCGCGGTCGCTTCGGCGGCACCGCCGCCAAAAGAAAAGAGGGGCGGCCCGGGGAGCAGCGGCCGCGCCGCGGGCACGGCTGGCGAGGACGCTCGGGGAGCGCCCGGGGGCGGGAGCGGGACAGGGCGGGCGCGCGGCCGCCAGGTGAGGCGCGGAGCCCCCGGCCGGCAGGGCGGGCAGCCCGGGACAGCGGCGGGCGGCGGTGGCGGGACGGGGAGCGGGCACCGACACGCTGCCGCTCAGGCTGCGCCCTGTCCGTGTCCTATCCGCGCCTCGGTCCGGCTCCCGCGAGGGGCCGCCCGCCCTGTCCCGTCGGGGCCGCGCTGCGAGGCGGCGCCGCCGGCGGGGCACCGTGCCCCGGTCACCCCGGCCCGACAGAGCTTCCCCAGTGCGGCCCCGTCTCTCCCCTTACGCCGCTACCCCCCCCGCGGCCACAGGCTGTGTCGAGCTGGGGCTGCCCGGGCTCCCCGCGGGATGCCCCGGGCGGGGCCGGAGCCGGGACTGGCCTCTCCCGGCCGCGGCGCCCCCCCGCCCGGAGAGCCGAGGGGGAGCACGATGGTCCCGGTGAGCCCGCTCCCCGCGGCCGTTCCCCGGTGCCGCTCCTCGGGCGGCGGGCAGCGAGCCGCGCCCGGGAGCTCCGTGCTCCCACGGGGTGCCGGGAATCCCCGGGACGGGACGGGCGCGGGGCCGGGGGGCCCGGGGAGGCTGCGCCTCAGTGAGCGGGGCTGTGCCGCTCTCGCCCTAGGTAGGATGGACCTGCCCCCCTGCCTCTGCCCCCATGTCCAATAAGAAGAGACCCGGCTTGACACCTGCCTATATACAGAGGAGGAGAGCAACATCTTCAGCGCTGGGCTTTGGAGGGGGGGGACCAACCCAAAACACAACACAGCATCAGGGCAGAGCGGGGGGTTCGGTGGTATTATAAACCACCCCCCCCTCCCAAGACTATGACTTCCAGTAAAATTGAGATGCCAGGGGAGGTGAAGGCAGATCCTGCAGCTCTGATGGCATCTCTGCATCTGCTCCCTTCTCCCACTCTCAACCTTGAAATCAAATACACCAAGGTAAGTTGTGTTCGTTTGTTCTGGCAGAGAAATTCATGGTTTTCTCTCCAAAGGAGGGATTTTGCTTAAATTCAGTTTCATTATGCCCTACCCAACATGAGTGTAGAGATAAAAAAAAAACCAAAAAAACAAAAACAACTGCTAAAAGACTGCCTTGAATCTGCAATAAAAGTAAAGGATTTTTGTAATCGTCTGAAAAACCACAGGATAATAGAAAGCAAATTGGATCTGCTGGGACTGGCTTTGCCACTTCTCTTTAAATGTACTGTTTTCTACAGAGCTGTTGGGGTTTATTTTCAGTGCAAAATCAGTAGTTCTCGGGTATCTTTTGGTTGCTTTTGATGTACTTCAGAGGACATTACTATACATACCTGTGTATCTCAATCAGAAAATAAAAACGTTTTCTTACTTGAATTACCCTGAGTGCCCAAGGGACACTTTTACATTTCCTGGAGGACGCTTAATACTACCAGGTTGTTACTGGAACAGGTCTCTACAAACTTCCGTGATTCTTGAATACACCTTTGAATAATATTGCGAGAGGGCATGTTTTTCCTACAAACCTTTAAGAATGATTTTCATAAAGAGAGGGTTAAGAACAAACCCACTGGGTCAATGTAGAAAAATCTGCTGGTTTTCTGTGGTGTCTTATGAGACTAAATTGATTTTGTTGATTAAAATGCACTTTAAGAACAGTCATTTGTTTGTAAATGCATTTTGCATTTTAAAATTCGTTTATATATTTTTAATCTTTGAATCTTCAGTACCTTTAAAGAATGTTTTCATTTCTGTTGGAGAGGTTTCAGATCTACTGTAAAAACAGATTACAATGTGTCAGACTTTGTTTTAATTACCAAGTAACTTAATAAGAAAATAAGCACATCAGCACTGGAAAAAGGTGATAACATTTTTATCTACTGGAAATACAACTTCAGGAGCTTTAATGCTGATAGGAGACTGATTTTGGCTGATGTAGCGTAATTTTTTTCCTCCATATCATCACTTTAAAAGCTTTTCATCTTTTTTTTTTACTGGGTGCCAAAACTAATTTGTCTTCTAATTTGTTACAGTAATTCCTTGTTCTAGAAGAATGTTTCAGAGGAAAGTCAACGACTTTAAATTTCATTACATTTTAATACAAACTGGAGTATGCAAATCTAAAAATGCATCTGGTTTTTTGCTCATAATTTATTTTTAAATAGTTAAATAAGTGAGGAATTCAGTTATTGGATGCTGTGTAGTGCTACACCTCGGGAGTAATCATACTGTGCAGAGTATTTGGCATGAATTTTGTTCATTGCTGGTTTCAGTGTAAACTATGCTCCAGGAGGGTTTGGTGGAAATACTTGGGAGTAGTATCACAGCCAGTTTGCATCATAAATGTACTTGCATTTCTCTGTTCTGAAACTGGAGAATTGTTTCTAGAAATCTTTGAAAAATACAGCAGTCATCAGCAATCATAGCTTTCTTTCTGTGAGAATATACAGTGACCTTTAATAGATTAATACATAGTGCCATCATCTTAGATCTACAGTGTTACACATTTTATACTAATGGAACAATTAAAAGAAAGTTATTTCAATATTAAGCCAAAAACAATGGCAATGTGTTTCTTCTAAGATTGGGTTTGAGATATCAGGTAACTCCTGGTTGCTTTTCAGAAAATTTTGGTTTAGGACAGGTATCAAATGTTTCACTTGGCATATCCTCTGTCTCTGTTTTTCTGTCTGTCTCGCTCTTTCCTCCTTTTTCTCTTTCTCTGCAGGAAATTCAAGTGATTTATAGATAATTGGAGTCTTCAGCTTGGAGTTTTGTCTTGGGCAGGACTTTTATCCAGGATCCACTTTCCCACCTATTACAAAGAAAAACAATCAAAAATGAAATAATGGATTGTAACTTGATTCTTTCTTTTGGGGTAGTGGTCACTTCATGTCCTAAATGACAAACAACTTCCATAAACAATAAATAACATTAGACTAAAGCACTTTGGCAAAGAAAAAAAGAAAACAACAACCCCAGACCTTGTAAAATCAGACATCTGTGAGCATTCCTAACAATCTCTCTCCTGCTTGTTAGCTGGGAATTTTAAATACACAACCAGAACACAGAATTCTTGAACTCTTTATTACAGGTGTCTATAAATGTAGAAACTTAACCATTTGGGAGTTAATTCTTTATGAAGAATAGAAGTATCTATGAACACTTAAACTTAGTGAGGAAAATTTAAATATATTTTGCCAATTAAATTCTATTTCTATAATTCTAAAGCTGGTAAACAGACCGGCTCCTTAGGGTATGACATGTTAAAATTCCAGAATTACCTAAGTGAGTTTTGTTAAAGATTTGTAATGTGTACTGGGAAAAAGGAAATTATTCATTAATCTTTTAATAACTGCAGTACCCTTGAGGTTACTATGAAAGCTCCTTCCAACTACATAGATGAAACAAATATCACCTGCGTAATTCTCATTTATTCGATTATTTAGCAGAATTATTGAAACTTGTGAAATATTGTGAAGTTTATTGAAATAAGCAGAAAACTGTACGTGAAGTCCTTCTGACCTGTGCACCTGACAGAGCACCCAGAGGCAATGTAAGTTTGGATAAGTTAGAAAAAATATGATTTAGTGATGAAAATTACCCGATGCCATCGTTTTATGTAAGATTTGTAGCAGTAGCTATTGGGACTTCAGTATTGGAAGTCAGCCTATGCTGCTTTAAAAAAACAGTCATTAGAAATATTTTTCCCAGGTTTTTAATACCTTGGCACGGTCTGTGAAAAATAAAGTGTTGCCGATGTGTGTAATAAGAACTGGTGAGCAGGATGTGAACCAGACATGCAGGTGAGTGTTCAAGCACACAGGGTTAAGTTTTGTGTGGCTGGCAAGTACTTGAAATGCTACATTCAGGATTATCTCTCTTTTCACTGTGCTGACTCCTTAAATCTTTACTTTTTAACATTAGCATTTGGGGAGAGTTTGCATCTACAGAAAAGGGCATCTTGGCATGGAATGAGGTTGTTCCACAGCCCTGCGGCACAGTGAGCCCTCCTCAGGCTTGTCAGGAGCGTGCTGTGCTCCATATGTAAGGGGGCACGTAGGTAGGAAGGGGATCCAGCCCTCCCCCTGGGAATAAGTCACGCTTCTACAAAAGTCAGCTTTGTGTCAGAAACTCTCCCAGAATGGGCTGTTCCAGAAATATCAGATGTGTGAGAGAAGCAGTAGCATGATGTCCGCTAAGGACATGTCATTAGCATGTTTAGTATAGAGAGCACAGCCCAGAGAACCTGACAGCTTCTGAGGGTGGTCAGAGGGTTTGCACTGTTCAACTGATGCCTTTCCTAAGCTTTTATGAAACACTATTTTTCCTCCTGAGTCTGTGTCCCAAGTATCTGACAGTAGGTATGGAATCAGCCCTGTGGATTGAGCCCTTTGCAACATTTCCCTCCTGCTGTCTCCATTTGAGGAGCTAAAGATGTTTCTGCAGGATGTGTCTGTCCTTCCTTTGTTATGGCATAATCATATCTGCTTTACAAAATATTTTCTTCGTGGTCTTAATAGGTCATGTTGTCTCTTTTAAGGACAGCCTGGGGCTGAGGGCTCCATGGCTCTGTCCTGTCACAGCTGTGTCACTACATCAGGTAGCTGAGTGAATAAATGTTCTCAGTTTGCATCATGTTGAGCACACTAATCCAGATGGATGTTTTAAGTTTTGCTTATTGCTTGCCAGTTGATTTAAATCTGAGTAAAAGCTGAACAACTTTAGCATAAGGAAAAGCTGAAGAATTGTGGTTTAAGATCTTTTTAGAAAGAAGTGCCCTAAAGGGATGAAGTTACAGCGCAGTGGCAGTGAGGAGGTACATGAAGCATTTCTCTATTAACAGCCTATGATTTAGCTGACAACCATATCTTCTTTGTCTTGTACAAGAGGGTTTGCTTCTACCCTTTTGCTATACCACAGAATAAAATCTGTCCAGTTTCTACACACAGGCCAGGTAAACTACCCAGCACTGCAACAGAAAGCTGTATAAAGGACTTTGTATGAAGTGTAGGCAAACTGCTTCTGGGTAGCTCTGGGTAGACAAGAGCTAACACATACATCTCAAATTGTCATATGATAAGCATTTAGGTTTGAATTATTTTATTGCTAGGTTTCAGTATATTCATTCCCATTGGGCTTCCTTGGCATGACCCTTTCTATTAAAATTTCCAGCATGTGTTTTTCAGATAAAATTCTAGACTGACATTACAATAGGAGGCAGGAAATCCATTTTATTTAGAGTAATATGCAGAATATTTGTTATTTTCTGAACAGAAGACAAGCTTTGGCAAAACTCAGGTAAGTGAGGAATACATGCACTTTCCCATCTGTCTTTCCCTAAATGAGCTACTTTAGTGCCTTTTGAAGTCAGATTCACTAAGCAATGCCTGAAAAAGACAGCTTGGCTTTTGGGTCACCTAGGTGAGCACAGTTCTTCTACAAAAGATGGGTGACAGAACATGAGAGATGTTTGCATGAAGAGTAGACAAATAGAACAGCTACTTTACCCCTCTGTGGAACACCTCAGCATCTGATGCTGACACTAGGGATGTTGCTCTATATGGTATTTCAGTGTATATACTGTATACAGTTTTACTGTTGTTTAAATCTGCAGTTCGAATTCTCCTCCAGTGTATTCATACTTTGTGTTTAGTATTACAATCCATCAACTCAGATAGTGATTGGAAAATATTTATGCACTCCCTTCCAATTAGTAGCCCAAATATGGGATTATTCTTTCCTCCCAAATCTTTACGGTCTTCTGCACAAACCAAATTTACCGAAGTTTTGCATGAGAAAAAGAACAAGAAACAAGTGTAGTCTTACATGTATCCAGTCCCTGCCTTTGCTTACTCCAGTACAGCCACAACAGCCATGAGCCTTAAAAACACAGAAAGCATGGGGCTGAACTGGCCCCAGCTAGAGAACTGTGGCAGACTGCTGTGTTACTGAGGGGTAACTATGGCAGCAGCGACCTCTTACTGTGCCAAATCTACAGGGAGAGGCTGGATCTTTAGGGAAAATGCACCCTGGTTTAATGCATCAAGCTGTACAATAATACCTTTCTGGCTCTGTCCAGTTGGGAGGGTCAAATGATGTACTGAAAGACTTACTCATTGCTTTTCTCATAGCAAAAAAAAGTTTAACTCTTCAAGTATTCAAATGCAGAAGATCCATGTATTTATTTGCATATCAAAACTAGAAGGCCAGTAATAATCAGAGTACTTGCCTGAGTTGAAAGGCAGACAAATTCGTACCCCTGCTCTGAAGCAAATAGAGCAGAACCTGAATATGGATCCCTAATTTCTGATGGGGAATAGGTCAAAATTTTGACAACTTTGGCTGTCTTTGGATAGAATTTAATGTTATCTGCCATTGGATAATTTACTTCTAAGTATTTATGAGGTCTCAGGCATCAGCTTGATAGCCCAGTAGGCAGGACACTATTGAAGGAAAAACAGGATTCAGGTCTTTGCTTCGAGAATAATTATGATGTTGAACAGAGCAAGGAATAACACACATGCTCTCACACTCTTTCATTCTGACCAAAAAAAAAAAAAAAAAAAAAAAAAAAATATCCCTCATGGATTCTCTTTCATTTTGTCCTTCAGAAACATTTCCCATAGAAGTTGGCCAATTCTGGTGCATTTCCATATTACATTTTTGTCTTGTAGATCTGCATTTTCTGATAAATCCCATTGTCCAAGAATTCTTGATGCAGCTTGTCCATCTCCCTGTCCATGCAAAATTGTTCCTGGCAGACCTCAATGGGCTCTGCCAGTTTGAAGTTATTCACTGCCATAAAGTGCCTGGGAGGACCTCAACATGGAACTACTGGATCCTATTGTCCTCCTTTCTTTACAAGGCACATGAACAGATCCCCTCCCTGAGCTGTTCATGGACCTTGCAAATCAGTGGGCACAGATCAACATCCAGTAGTTGTCTGAACCCCTCCTTCCAAGAGGCTTGGCTTTTTATTTCCTGCCTTTGGCAAATTTCATCTCCCTTGAGTTGCCCAAATGTCATTTAACTTCAGCCCCAGTAATATTTTCTGCAATACTCTGATTAGCCTGAACATTTTTATCTACAAACTCTGTACCTTACTATTAATGATCTGCAAAGGCAGGTGAGCCAAGATATTGATTGCCAGTCACAGTAATGAAGGGGCACCTTGCTATTAACCTTTTTCCAGGGAGAATTATCCGTTTATTTCCAGTCTTTTTATCTTATCTCTTAACCACTTTTTAATCCATGGCAGGACTTTATCTTTCACCATATGGTTACTAACTTTCCTTAATAGCCTCTTGCTAAGGACTTTATCATCAAAAGCCTTTTTAAAGTCTAAATAAATTGTATCCACTGTTTCATCTCGGCTCCTCATTTGACTAACTATCTTCCAAGAAATCTCACACATTTACAGAGATAAATGACAGAAGATGAGTTCAGTGGTCCATATCATAAATTCTTTGTCAGGTCTTGCATAAAGTCATATTATTTCTTTTACAGTTTTGCAGCTCTCTTTTGTGAGGCTGGACTGTAACATTTCTCTATTTATTTTTTGAAAATTCTTTCATTTTCCCCAGTTGTAAAAAACCCAACAGTTTTTTATCTGTTTCGGTATTTTTTAGGAGTAGAACTCATTCCATGTAACAAGTAACTAATATATCAAGTCTAGTTCAGCTAAAAGAAATGACAGACAAGAAATGCAATTAAACAAAGACAAGATCATAAAAAAGCTATGTAAATGTAATATAAGCACAGATGTGTAGAGGTTTAAAACATCTTCAGAAAGCTGCAGTTCTATGCAGTTCTCTAGTGAGGAATCCTCAGACAAGGGCTGGCATCTCTCCTTAAAGCCCAGTAAGTGCATGAATAGCTGTGCAAAGATTTATTACCAAGTATTATGCAGAGAATGACGAACTCTAAACACTGATTGCCATCCAAGGGCTCAATCATTCATTAATGTTGTGTTTAGCAAATGAATTCCTGTTCAAACTGCATATTCCTATCTGGTTTTCTCCAAAACACAAGTTCCTAATTTCAGAATTTGTCCGAAACCATCTTTCTATTCATCACTTTTTTCTGTAAATAGCAATCTACCTTTGTGACATGAATGCAACACATCGATGCTAAATCACATGGTGAACTAAGGTTTAGGAGCACTTCATTACTAAAAGTGTGATACATGAAGCCACATCAAAGTGTTGATGCAATAGTCTCCCAAATGACAAAAGACAGAAAGAACCCAATCTGTGATTACTTGGAGTCAGTGCCTTTCATAGAGAGACTAGTGAACTATATTTTTATAGATGACTTGAAACATAATGTATTCCAGCTTTGTTGTACTGAAGTGGGAAAATAGTGCAGGAAACCATCCACATCACATTCTGTGACCCAAGTGAAAATGTTTAAGGTCAGCTCAATCTCAACTGGCCTCAGCTGGAGGCTAAAACATGGGGATCACACTGACCACTAGAGTACACAGATCTTGATCTGTGAGGGATTCATAGGTAATGAAGACACTGAATTGAACTCAAAATCTAAGAGGATGCTGTGGGACAGCTGTGAGGGGCCTACAGCAGGTGGTATGGTTACAGAAAGGATATGTTTGCTAATTTCCATGTGGATTTATAGTATGCCCTAATTTAAAATAAGTGAGTTACAAAAAAATCCATTTGGAAAGTCACAAAAATACTGGAAGCATTGCATGGTAAAATAGGCTGCAGCTCTTTTGCTGAACTTGGAAAGAGGATGCCAGGGGTTTCGCTGTTCTCTTACCATGATTTGGTCCTGTGGCAATGATCACACTAAATCCCTTGAGTTTTACTCAGAAACTATCAGAAAGTCCTTTCCAGACAGAAATTCCAAACACATGTATTTACACAGGTAAGGGCTTTATCTCTAAAGTGAGACTGACTTCTTTCCAAAGCAGAGCTATTTACCATTTTGGGTGAATGTCAGTATTTTTAGACTGTCTTATAAAGGCTGATCTTACTGTCTTGTGAATAGGTCAGCACACCTTAAATTTGGCCCCAAGTGACTAAGGCAGGTTAGAATGTCAGGTGTACATTTCATCTGAAATAAATCTCTCCAATTGGAAGATCCTTCCAGATCTGTGCTGTGTCATTGTTTTCTCATGCTTCAGTGGGAAAAGCACCACTTTATGTATCATCATCATCACAATCATCATCACTCCCACCATCGCCCTGATACACCCTCAGTGGCCTTTATGCAATTCCTGGTGCCTTTTGAAAACTGGAAGAACTGATGCAGTAGATTTCAGGGTGGATTAGCATTCAGGATTTCTTTTCATTTCAGGAATTTAATTTCAACTCCTTACAGCACAATTGGGAGTGAAGCACTGGGCCTGTCCTGGACACGGTCCTTAAAGGTTTTTTTGTATACTGCTGGCATTAGAATTTAATAAAGATGATTCCCCAGAACAAATATTTTACCTGTCATTTTCTAGTCTTCCAACTAGTGGCTCTGCTTTTCTAATTTTTGAAAGTAAATATAATCTACTTTGGGGTAGCCAAATAAAGATCTCCCCAAAATGAGCATCTACTGTGGAAGAATCTTCAGTCTCCCTTCCATAGCCAGTTTGTTTTCAGAATCCAGTGACTCTCCAACAGCCTTTATCTGCTTATTTATTTAATTTAGGCTTCTCTTGGCTGTTTTGTGTTACCTTTCCGGTAATTTTCTTCAGAATATTTTGTATGTTTAGTTGCAATTTTTATTTTTTGTGTTTGCAGCCTTTGTGTTTCCTCTCACATCTTCCTTCTTTGCCACCCCATTTATTTTCTTGCTTGTGCTTTCCTTTTTTAGCTTGGGAATGCAAATCTTCTTTGACTCTTTCACATTCTTAAGCCTCCATGCTGATTCCATGGATTTTAATTTCCGAGCTTCAAGCAGGGAGTTTCTAAGTTACTTCCTCTTTAAAAAAAATCTGCTTCTTGAAGTTTAGTATCCCAGAGAGTATGGCTTCTTCATGTGTTTCTCTCCTGCAAGGAAGCTGGAATTATTTACAGGGTAACCATTTCTCAGGGGTTCAGACACAATTTTTAGTCCTTGACAGGACTGTGTCAAAAGTTGTTTACATTAGGATACAGAAAACTCTGTTCTCTACACACTATTTCAGTGCAGCTTTCACTGAACTAATACGGAGTTATTTTGGCGCCAGCCTTACTGCCTTCTTACTCTTTTTCCTCTTCAGTACCTCTTCAGTGTCACTTCAGTTGCTCTTATTTAGAAGCCAGTACCTCACTCCTGCTATTATCCTTCACAATCTACACTGCTTCTATATCAGTGGGTCCGCATTTTGTGTTATTTCTCTCCTCCAGGCAGTGCCCACGCAAAGCATTGCACACAGAACTGCTCCCCCCTCTGCATCCCGACTTGTCCTCCCTACACAGCTTACACGTAAAAAGTGTGGTATGCCTCTGATAATTCTCATCCCCTTATGCTCAAAAAACGCTGGTTTCTTCCTCTCCGTGATAGAGTCCAGATCACCCATTTTCACACTCAGCTTTCTTAGGCTGGTTTATAGGCACTTGCGCTTTTATTTCCCAGCTATAAGATGACCTAGATGAAAACTGTGATCTAGTTTGTTGAAAATCCCTGTAAAGTCTTTCCAGCTCAATCGCAAAAGCACTTCCCATGACACTGCATCTCACTTTTATTTACCACTCTGCTAGTGTAAAATGTCCTTAAAATAGAATTAAATTTTAAACTGGGTTTAATACTTCTTTATATTGTCAAATTGATTTGAGAAGGCATTTATGTAACTGACAGGTGGATACACAGATTTCTTTTTTTTTTAAGGAACCACTTCATTTTGTTGTCTGAAACATTTTTGGAGTATATTTTAAACATTCTTTGCACCCAGACATAAAAGCACTGTCCTGATTCCACAGGATATTTTCAAAACTTACCATAACATCTACATTTTACATTTGCTTATGTTTCTTTTCAGCTGTAACAGAAAGAGTTTATTATTGAGTTGTTCAAAACTAGCAAGAAATTACCACCTACCTTCCAAATCAACAGACTTTTTTATTTTTTCCAGTTGCTTCAGTTGTGACACACTGTTGCAGCAGTCCTGTACCAGAATGCTCTGCATGGAGCTTGAGAAACAAGCACAGTTGCTTTTCAGGACATCTGGCTAAGCCTTTACCCCCTTTTCCATCAGTGCCTGACATTTTGTTGGTCTTCCTCTTTTTGTCCTTATCATGCTTTCTTTACCACACCTACTCAACGGCTTCTTCTCTTTTGTGATGTTTATTAGATGCTGTTTTCCTGCAAGGTGAAAATCAAGCTCTACTTTTTTCACTATTCATTTGAAATAGTGATATAAGACTAACACTAAATGTGTTGTAGCTATGCTGATGTTGGCTTAGGAGTCTTGGTGATCCAACCCTTTGATAGTGATTTTTAAATCCATTTGTTACATTACTAAAGATGTTTTTAGCTGGCATCACTCAACTGCAAGTGTTAATATTCTACTCCATCACATCTTTCAGAAGGCATTAATTGATTCAGCCTCACTGTAAAACTGTGACAAGGTTTCCTTCACAGATGGGGGAGTTTAAATTTGTGGGAGTGTAACCATGACTAACTCAGACAGTAGGTCAGTGTCAGAGGCAGGATCTCTTGCTAAACCAGCCAGACTACAAGAAGATCAAGCCTCTATTTTTGTACATGGTATTCTGGGAAATGGCAATACAGATGAATTTTGGAGCCGGTGTTTACCTGTGGATGCATGTCTGCATTTCTGTATGTTATTAATTGCACATTTCTCTGCGTACTCACTGCACACACACATATGGTATAGATGGAAAGACCCCTTTCTTTGTGCTCTTTGCTCTCTTTCTGTGTCACTTCATCAGGAGTTGTCTGTTGTTGTTCCTCTGAGTGTTGTCAGGGAGGCAGTGCCCTCCTTGCTGCAAGATCTGCATAATGAGTTCAGATGAAGCTGGAGCTGGTGATGTTGTTCCCCTCTGTACTTCTCTTCAGGAGGAGGAATATTCCATCAGTGCAAAGTGGTGACAGTACTGGAACTCCAGTGCTGGTATTGCTTCTATTCACATCTCAAAGGTTTTGTTTCAGTAAGGCACTCTAGCACGGAGGGAGAAGGAAGGCCCTCCTATTTAGATGCCAAGTAGGAGCCCAGTGCAGAACATGCCCACTGAGTGGTGAGCACAGCTCTTCCTCCCATCAGCCAAGACAATTGCTTTTAATGTCTGGATTCTGCTTGTAACACAAATGTGTTTATGGTCTTGCTCTCTGTCTCAGTTAATTTCTTTCCTTGAGGGAGCAACAGGACGAATCCTTTGATAACTTGTTTCCTGATTAGAAGCCTTTACCTGCTTTCCCGGAGTGGTTCCCTGTGACTGGGAACCTTTGTAGTCAGCTCTTCCAGCTGTTTGCCTAAATGGTCTTTAGAGAGACTAAAAGCAGTGAACCAGGAATAGCAACATCTGACTTCAGCCAGGTGCCATGGGAATTTAGTTATTACTCACTGGATCGGATTGGCAACGTACCTTAATACCAGGTACCTGCCAAAGGCTGCATGCCATGAACCTTCACAAAGAGCTGTCACTGGTGTGCTCCTTGCACAAGTGGGGCACTGGGTGACATGTTTGCTGTAATTAATACTGGGCTCCACACCTTTACATACCAATAGTACTCGAATATCTGGGTGAGAAATTTCTCAGATTAAAGTCTTGATAGTGATTTTAGCCATTTAGTGATCATGTCTCATTGTGTTCACTACAAGAATAAATCCTTTCTTGTAGACAGCAGGGAAACTAACGAGGTTTGCCCATATTCTGGCATCATTACCAGGGGTTCAAGCAGAGAAAAATGGAGTTTGGTTAAAAAGGAGAAAAGAAACGTGAATTTTAAAGGAAATGGGGAGAGGGGATCTCAGGACTGCATACATGAGTATTCAAGTTTTTTAAGGAATCCTCTTTATTGACAAGACTTATAGCATGCTTTGCTCATTTAAGGAAAGCTTGGTATAACCAGGTTTTGGGTTTGCCCTAATCTGCTTTCTTAATACTGCATGTTTGGCAAAAGTTTAGGGCCATGTTTTTCATTTACATACTCAAAGTCATTAGTCTGTTTCTATTTAAAGTTAAATAGAAAAGCTCATTTTTCATGCAGGCCTTCATCTCTATACAGAATAGCTTGCCGGTTATATACAAAAATGTTAAATTCTATCAAAATTGGCATTATTTTGGTATATCCTCAGGTGTTCTATTTGACTGAGACTGTAATTGGATCTTGCAAGAACACTCCACATCCAATTTTAGCCTTAGCATCACAGTGTACTTTGAGATGTAAATCTGTCAGGTATCCAAGCACAGCAGGTTACTTTTACAGTTTAAACCCAGTTTTCCCCAATCAGCCTTATGAATAATAAAAAGCAGAATGGCCTGTTCCAGTTTTGTATATGTAAAGGCAATGACTTTGCATTGTGAAAGACATTGTGAAAAACAGAAAGAACTGAAGGAGAAATCAGAACTGAACTCTGAGGACAGGGAATTTAACAGTTTCTTCTCTCCAGATTAATATTCTAAACTAAATAAATTAGTATTTTCCAAGACATTTTATTGAAAATAATTTCCAGCCTGCGAGATTTCATTACAGAATTGAATGAGAGGTGTTGGGTTCCTTTGCATCTTCTTGAAGAGCAAAAAGAATTTATAAATCAGACTTCTGGGAATTGTTATCTCACAGCTTCTTCTAACAAACACAACAATTTGTTTTAAAGGCTTTCACCAAAGATGTCATAAGTGGTAATCCCTATGTTGTAAGTGGGTACTTAATGTGATTTAACTTAATGCTGATGATGCAAAGCTATTCTCCCTCAAAGCCCATTAAGAACATCCAATTTTCTGGTAGACTAACACTCCTGCTTACTATCGTAGAGATAAGTGACTGTTTAACCAGGACAGTAATGAACACTTTCAAACCAAGGCTGCAAAACTGAGTGGCCACAAAACTGTTCTTTGGGAAAGTTCAGACTTTGAATGTAAATGGCACAAGCTGAGTTTTTTCTTTCTAGGAGTAGTTTGAATTTCTGTATGTACAGACATGTACATACAGGCACTTTGCATCATCTTAATGGGTGTACTGGTGAATATCATTATTTATGATATCAGTTGGCATGGTCTAGTAAGAAGAAGGCCAGTGCAAGCCATTTGTGTAAATTAAGTAAAGAAACTGATAAATAATGGGTTTTATTTTATGTCTCTCTAAAGTGCAGATAATTCTAACAGTTTATCCAAGATAATGCTTCTCACACCACAAGTTTTTTGTGGATTCTGTACATGCAGAACAGCACAAAAGGAAATGTCTCTGGCATCATTAACAAAACATGCTAACAGTAATATTTGAAAAGCTTCAGGATGCAAAGTAGAAGCAAAGGCAAACTTTTCAGGAGCTTAAGGCTGCTCACTTGGGTCTAATATAGACTTAGCACTTTGCAGGTCAGTGGCTCTGCTATTTGTCTCTGACCTAACAGATCTGGAGTTCTTCACATCAAAACCAAGTCTTGCTGAGCTGAGATCAAACGTGTTAAGGTAAGGATCTTGCCAGTGATTTATCGTGCCAGGGAGGGTGATCAGGCCATAAGGGGCCACTGCAAATGAAGCTGACATTCCAGCAATTTCTCATGTGTAGTTATAAGGCAATTTTCTCAGGCAGAGCTTTTAAGTCAAAATAAATTTGCTCATTGTATTTTTCTGTGTTCTCTATAATGTCTGAAATCCTAGGAGGAATATTTATTTATGCAGCACAGCTAATTTCTAAGTAAGAACTTGTTCCTGGTGATGAACATTTAAAATGGCAGTTACCTACAAGGGAGATTAAATTCTTCCAAATGGCAGAGCATGTTTCCCATGTACAGATAAATAGCTCAGACTGTTTTCTGTCACACATAAGGAGCACACAAGACTTGCAATGCACAAATAATGCAAAACACAGGAGAACTACACAGAGTAATATGAGTCATGTTTGTACAAACCCCTCCTCATTCCCACCATTTCAAATGAGTGCTTGTGGAAGGGTTTCCAGGATCAAGTTCTTAATAGCCACAACTTCATTAAAGCACAGTGACAGCCCAATAATTGATTATGTAAACAAATACTCCTCCTCTCCACTCTTGATTTAGTGGATTTTTAAAAATTTTTCATTATTTCACTTTTTAAGGTGCAGTAAGTGACATCAAGGATCATCCTCCATAAAAACCATTGCCATCCTTACCCAGCTCATCCAGTGACGGCTTGTCTTTGTAACTGGTGAAAATGGAAAGCACGGTTAATTTTTTAGTCACCCTGGTTTCACAAGCAATGTTTTCTGATGCTGTTAAAGAGAATAAACGTTCTTCTCCAGCAATTAAAAAGTCCCACTGATGAAAGGATAAGTAAAGCTTGGGAGCTTAGTTTCTTAGGAATACATGAAATATTACCTGAGCTATGTTATTGCTCCTGTATTGTTCTTCTAACAGCAGACAAATTCTTTGTTAATTGAAAAAAGTAAAAATTTCTTTGAGGAAAGCTTTTACGTGCTGCAACAAAAGTTTCTTCCCACAGGTTTAATAAGGCAGCCAAAAGGAGTAAAATGTTTGTGGTGGGTATAGTTCAACAGACAATACAATCTGAAGTTTCTTCTCTTTAGATTAATTTTCTTGAACAACCAGGCGCAAAATAATCCCTTTAATGAGACTGAATTGAAATAACGGATGCTGTATCAGCATGTGGCACAGTGAGAAACTAAAATAAAAAAGGGTATCATCACAGTTTGGCAGCTTGGGTTTTGTGCAGGAAATACTTGGGGGGGAGGAGGAAAGTAAGCACGCTACTGCATGTTGTTAAGACTTATTTAATCTTCTTAACTAATTACTCACACTTCCTAATTCAAAATCATACAAACAAAAATGTTTAGATAAGCTGGGAGTTTTTTCAAATGGGTACCCCCTACAGCTTAGAAAACAAACATGACAGGTTTCCCCTGTCTGATGTCCTGCCATTTGCAGAAGAACAGACCCAACTCCCAGAAAGACAGAAGACTAATTAAGACAGGAAGACAGGCAGGTCAAACATTTGGTGTGAGGGATGTAGGACATAGGGGAGAAAAAATGTTACATTCCACTTTCACAGCAGACTGGCAAGAGGCTTCAGGTCCTTTCTCTGATTCCATTTGCTGCTCAGAGACCCTGGATTCCTCCCGTTTCTCCTCCCATCACACCCCTTTCCTAGCACACCATTCCCCAAACCTCTTCTATCTGTGAGCCAGCTCAGTGGGGGACTTGCCCTATCTGCCTTTAAGCACCTGAACAACATCCAGGTGAGCAGAACAAGGCACAGCCCCTACAGCCAGGTCCTGCTTTGCCCTCTCCTTCCACCTCTCTGGGACTGAAAAGAGACCCAGCTCCTGCCACCATTAGCGCTCGACCATGGGAATCCTCCTCCAGCTCATGTTGTCCACACTGAAGCGTGACTTAATTTACACAGGTTGAAATGTCACTGAACCTTGATGTAGTCACCTCTCAGTGACTACAGCCTTGTGTAGTCCTTGGTGTAGTGACCAAACACTTGAATTCTGATCCAAAGTCCACTGGTATGAAGCGCTGGCTTTAATTTTAGTAGAGTTGACTCAGGCCTTGCTACTTGGTATTTACACCCAGAGAAGGCAAACACCCTGGTCTTCTCATCAGACACCTACTCTTGCCACAGGACTGGGTTTGCACAAACAAAATTGTACCAGAGCTGGCTACACTGCTGCACTGACAGTGAAACCAGAGCAGCTCCACTCACTTCTTGGGCATTTTATTTCTGATTCCACTTTTTTGATCCTCCTGCTGTACTATATTTGTAAAGGTTTAAAATTCTCCAGCCTTCTCGGTACACTCACAAATTTGCACTCTAGATTTCTTGAGTGCAATTACAAGCTTGATTTTATGAAGGAAAGCCCCATTTATGGTATACTATGTCCAAAAGCCATGACATTATCCATCAGGCTCTGAGGTCCAAATGAGACTTTAAAAAAGAGCAGGCACACCACAGCACATAGAGCTTTACACCAGAGATATTTTTCCTTTAAATTTTTTTTTCTTTCTTTTTTTTTTCATTTTTACAATGTGGGGGGTGTGAGTAAGGAGAGAGAAGGACAACCCAGCAGCCAAAAAGGAAAAAGAAAAATCAACATATTCTGGTTTTGTTTGGCCTTTCAGACCTCACAGGCTCTAGAGCATGTGTCAAGTTTCCAGTGAAACATCTTTGTTTCCCAGTACAAACATCCCTCTGGAGGCTGCTGCCACTGATTCCTTTTCCTCAACTGGGGCCTGATTCAACTCCCACTGAAACCAGCTGGATTTTTCCTTTTGTTGTACTCTGGACCTCTTGGACCTCTTGTAGCTGAAAACCAGCAATGCCCCCAGGCTTGCTTGCCCAAAGTAAATTTGGCAGAAAGTTGCTCCTGTACAGTTCACTGTTACTCTCATACAATTGCAGTTCCTCCACAGCTAAAAGGCATCTCACTAAAGAACCCAGATCTGGGTGGCTGCTGAGGATGATTCTGCTCTGGGGTAATGAATGACATGAGAACCACGTGTTCTGGGGTGCTGGGCCAGCCAGGCTGCCCTGGCTCTGCAGGGGTGTCCCCTGAAGGCAGCACAGCCACTGGCACTGCCCAGAGAGGCTCATTCATGGCTCAGAAGCAGGATTCTGCACTGGGGGAGGTGGCCTTGAAGCCCATTGCTCACCTTTTGTGAGCTGCCAGTGAGAAGCTGTGACTCTTGCTGCTTACCTGAACAGTCCTCTTAAAAATAAAATTAAATGGCACTGCTGATCCATCACTGGTCATTCAGCCTTGGCTTTTTCTTTCCTAGTGCCTTCTTATAAACCAGCTTTTCACTGATTCCATAGCCAGCTGTTGGTTCCCAGTCATTCCCAGGAGTGTCTCACAACACACTCTAGAATGTGAGAGATTTGCTGTATCAAGACAGCCATAAAAGTGAAGGAAAACAAGGCCTGTGAAAATAAACAAGCTGCACCTCTGATTGGCAATCCCACCTAGTTCATTCCCTTACAATTGTGCTAATCATTAGGACTCTTGAAATGTTTCCCAAGGAGAGGAAATGAAGTTGCTGAGATGGGAAAGGATATGAAATTTCCTGACCAGACTGAGGCACAGGTGCCCGGTATCTGGGATGTTATGCAGTATTTACCAAGGGAAATGCTACTGCTGGATTTTTTGCATGCCTCTAAAATTGTTGTCCGTTCCCCCTCAAAAAAAGAAGTGCCGTTATGTACTTCCTAATGCCTCCAGCTCTGAGAAGATGCTGAGAGCCAAGCAGCTGTGATTCTCTTATAAAGTACTTTGGCATCTGATGCCCCCTCCCCCATCCCAGCAGATTTAGTGTCAAAAGCTCTCTAAGGAAAAAGCCACATATGAAAAAAAGATCTTTGATGGAATGAAACTATAACCAGCTACTAAATCAATTGAGTTAGGAAATTCCCATTCCTTCCTCCATTCATCCAGAACCAAATCTCCTGTGGGAAGCCATTATTATTTAGATGTTAAAATCCTCTTCCTGTACCAAAGAACATTTCTGGAGCTGCAACAGCACAAAAACCTTGTTTATTAAATCCATGGGAAAATAATTCCACCTCCAAAGAGCTGAATGCTCGGCCACTGTCTGTCCACTGCCTGAAGTTCTTAGTTGAGCAGCTGGGGAGTCTGAAGAAAATGTCTCATGACATCATCACTGAGCAATATCGAATTAAAAATGTAGATCATCATTTCACTCGCACATCATTTGAGAACATTTTCAAGAAAGGAAATGAAAAGTTACATTGTTGCCACCTGTGCTGATTACTCTCATGAATTAAGAGAGCCCAAAATATTTTTTTCCCCTGTACATTTTAAGGAAAGACAATACAAAAAAAGAGAGGCAGTGAGCATGCAGGAATCCCCAGTGAATGTAAAAATCAGTTGCATTTCTCAAATCCAGGGCTAGCCCCTGGTTCAACAGCAGAGGGAATTTGAAATGCCATGAAACTAAAGCTCTTTCAACCAAGAGCTGCAAAGGAGGTATTAACTCTTTGTTTATTTTAATTAATTATATTTATACACACACTCATAAAGATAGTTGTTTTGTACTTCCTTGCTGGTAAATAGTGACGAAAACACAAAATACATTTTCTCCCTGGTCTAAATTTTGCTATTGCTGCACTGGAGATCAGAATATCCTACCTGGGTTCGTACACATCCCTTCCTCTTTGAATACTTATCGCTCCAATTACCTGCATGGTTTAAAATGAACATTATGTTGCTAATCATTACCAAGCCAGCTGGGATGAATGGATACTGAAACAAGAGATTGTAGTTGTTTATTTGCAAAGCTAAATTTGCTTTGTGTTATGTTAAAAACATTAACTCTTTGCTTGATTTCAAAATTGATGAGCATCCAAAATGCTATGGAACTCAGTGTGTAATGCTTGTGAAATGTAGGTCTTGTGCAAAACGCAATGTATGATTTTATTCCAACTACATGTCAGCAGTTTCAAAGTAATTTGGAATTTTTACTGGTAACTTTGGAGTTTACTTTTCCTTTGTATACTTTTCGGTATGATGAGGTATCACCAAGGCTCTGAAGAGTCACTTGACTTGTAGGATGAGTCAGATTGTTTTCTTGGTCAGCCCTGTGGAACTCTGTCAACAGAGGCCATATGTAATTACCCACAGGCAGGATCTGAGCCCACGACGACATGGTGGGAGCATTCTCTTGCAAAGTTCTAGCAAAAGATCTATGAGAACATGTGTGTATGAGCAAGAGGTTATTGCCAGTAGCAGGAGGGGTGTGACTGTTCTCTTTAGGAAAATCCATGCCCTCTCCATCTTTCATTTGGAAAGGAACATAAATTGCCCAGAGACCTGCGTGGTGAGTTCTCCTGAGAACGACAACACTCCAAGGGGCATCGTGTTCACAGGGACAACTGGGAGCTTCCACCCAGGCCTGTCACACTGCACTGTTTGGAACAGACCCTCCCACTCCCCCAATCTCACATACTCCAGCACCTGCACCCCCAGCTCCCCTGCTGCCCTGCTCTGCTGGCCCCTTTGGCATCACTGGGGAACAAATGTATTTGGTTTCCTCCTTCAGCCACTGCGCACCAACCGCAGCCACACTCCTCACTTACAGGGGGTTGGTTTGCCACTTGGGTTTTTTCTTGGCTAAATCACTACACTGACAGGGACACCTCAGTACAGCAGCAAAGTTGACCTTTTATCTTCCTGCTTTGACATTACTGCCATTACAGCCTCTGCTGAGAGTAAATGGCAAACAAAATGTGTATTCCAAGATTTTTCAAATGCTCCCTTCTTCCCTTTGCCTTTTGACACAATGCTATTGATAGCACCCAACCTGCCAGGTCATTTAACTACCACAATACCACATAGCAAATGCATGACACACTATAGACTTTTTCTTCTCCCTGCTGCATATCACAAAAGGTAGCACTAGGACTCAAACAAAAACAAATTACCTCAGTAACTCCTGGAAAACTCAAGTGGTTAATCAGTTACCTTTTATTTACATATATATGCTTAATGCTGAATTAAGTTGTAAAAACCAAAGGCTGATTTATAGCCCCAGTCAGCCTTAATTAACATTGATTCCAGGGGAATAGTAAATGTGAATAGCCTTCACAATTGAGATTGAACAATGAACTCACTGGGTGTTGTCCAATTTGTAGCATGATTTACATGGAAGCAAGCCCTTCTATTTCTAGGGTTACCCCTTTTTTTTATCTGGTGTTTAGGATGGGTTATATATAATCCATAGATAGGAACATTTGCTGTCAAATATTCTCCCTGATTTAGGGTTGGCCTTTACCATGGTCACTATAAATAAGGGAGAAAAAAACCCAATTTGAGGCTTTGCAGGGATTCCTTTTTCTTGCAATGTGTCATCGCTTCTCCATTTCATGGCATTTTTACGAAGTGGCCATAATGAAAGTCAGATTAAATGTACAGGATATATACATTTAATCAACAGCCATTGGAGTCAGTAGTGCTGGAAGAGTTATAAAAGCCCCTGTGAATGCAAATTTATTGCAAAAGAATCTGCGTCTCAGTGGTAGGAATATCTGCTGAATGGTACTACCTGACACAGAACACCTAAAACTTTCAAAAGTGAATTATTTAAGTGTAAGACTTTGCTTGTAAAGCCGCCAGCTGCTGGATTTCAAGACTTGAAACTGGTCCAAAACATGGGACTAGGTACTTTATTTGTGCACTAGAGTAAATACTCTGATTTTACTGCCAATTTAAATGTGCTCAGTTTACAGTAATGAGCTTGTATAGGCAATACCTTGTTTATAGAAAGTGGAACAGGAAGAAACTAACATTAACCATTAACAGTAGCAATTTCTCTTGCTTTCAGCTCTAACTTTATGCCAAATAGATCCTTCCCATGTCCTATCTGAAATATTTACTATTACTGTTCTTTTTCTAAGTCAGTGGGATAAATGGAGCATTCAATAAAATCATGCAGCTTTTCCTTCCAGTCAGCTTGAATTGCAGCCCTCTTTTGTAATTCCAAGGCACTATTTCTCATTCCTATGGTGAAATGTATTTCAAGAACAAATGTATATCCTCTGTACTAGCAAACCTGATGATAGGTGTTAATCACAGTAGAATGGAGTTAACATTTTTTAATCTATTTTAAAAAAGAACAGACCACTTTTCTAAGGGAAATGTACTGAATTGTGGCTGCCACAATTTCTCAGGTTCTTGTACTCAACCAAACTGCTTTATTCTTTCAATGCAGCTCACACGAGAAGCCCATGTGTTTATGTACATCCTGTCACCTTAAACAAACATGCTTACATCTTCTCTGGCCATCTGCTCTTGAAGCTGGAAGCTTTTCTCCCTTCCCCTCCCTCCTCAGCACCCCCCAACACACTCACTGGGTGCAGAGTTAACTCGGAGAACACTCACTGGAAAGCATGAAGTAAATTCCTTCTTCCACACAGGTCACAGATCTGTGTTTCTTTGCTTCACTTATAGTTTAGAAGTGACAACGATACCCCAGAAGATTTTGGCTTATGGTGTTGGTCACTAGAGATCATACTGGTGATTCTTTATCTCATTTTGGGTTAGCTCCAGAACGCCCTAACAGGGACCAGTACTTGTGTTTGGTGAAGAGTTTCATCACTGAGCAGGAAGACACCAGCACAGTTTGAGGAGCTCACAGTCCAAGGACATAAACATGTTCAGGATAAATAGGATATGCAAGGAAAGCAATGGTAGTGGTGTGGTAGGTCCTGAGTTCAGCAAGTTCTGAAAACCTAAACAGAAGGGGCAAGGGGGAATAAAGAAAGGACATGCTCTGGAATGGATGGAGGGACGCACAGCAGAGGCTGAAGTTTGAGGCATAGGGAAGATGAGGAAACACAACAGAAACACAGTGGTAACAGCAAAAGCACATGGAATTGTTGGTTTCTGTGTAGTTTTCCAGGCAGGCACAGGTTCCTCCCACACATGGCCGCAGTGAGCCGGACACGAGTGAGCTCTGGAGCAGGAGCTGTGACACTGCAGTCACTGTGGCACCGAGCCTGAGCTAATAAATCCTGCTGAGAGGAACACAGCTACAGGACTTCCATTTGGCTTGGAGAATAGGTTTGAGCAAGCTCATGTCTGGTAACTGAAAACTCTACAGATGTATATTTGCTTTTCTGTGTATAAAGATGGGCCAGTTTCTCTCACCTGTGTATCTCTGATTGGAACTGAGACTCATCAAGCTTTCAAAGGATCCCCTGTCTTTATAAATACAGCCATGTGTGCAAAAAAAACAAACTGGGTGGTGAATACTCCTTCTCTCTGTGTGTGAACTCCTGCTTTCAGTGGAGTCAGGGGTAAAACTCTGTATTTCAATGCAATCAGGACATCCTCTTACACATTTAAAGTTGTATTTCATGGAATCCAATAAAATCCATTGATATCTGGACTCTAAGGAAACCAGTTGGTGCCTGGACTTTTGTAACACTTTCATTCTTAGAAATATTTAAAAGACAGAAATAGTCTGAATACCTGGAAAACTTTTCACTCAGTCATTTTC
The DNA here is from genome assembly GCF_001522545.3 of Parus major. Classification (NCBI taxonomy): domain Eukaryota; kingdom Metazoa; phylum Chordata; class Aves; order Passeriformes; family Paridae; genus Parus; species Parus major. Next base: position 6,485,349 of record NC_031779.1, read on the forward strand.
ATGTAGTGACTTCTTTAATACCTGCTAATAAATAATTGCTGTTCTTAATTCAGCAGAAAGTGACATGCATGCAGCTACCATTAAAAATCTACTTTAAATAAACTCATTTGTCATTACCTTTCTCAACACAGCTGTTGTCAGCACCATTACCATTTAAATTTGTTTTGCCCCTGACAATTAAAATGATATCAACACTGAGAGAATGTAACAATTTCCATTGTTCCTAGCAGATAAGCAAGTTAATTTTGTGCTGCAAGCCGTCACTGTAGCCATAATTAACTGACTGTGTATTGAAGAACTGTGATGTTTGAGATTATTCAGCCTTGACTGGGATGTATCAGTGACTAAATGTTTACTTACTGAACTGAGTGATTACTCCAAAACCTTGTCTTGTCTCCAGCAGTTTCAAGGCTTTTTCTCTGATACAGGTATTTCTTTTTTTAGTTTATTTGTTACAGTTTTTGAACCATATTTGAACATCAACCAATGTTTAGACTTTGATGTTGCTTCTATAATGACACTGCTATAGAATACAGAAAGACATCAGGCACTAACCTCAGCCTGAACTCTTGAAAACTGTAATTTTCACACACACAAAAAAGTTTCAGTTCTTTTGTATTAGAACCTGCAGCTTTTCTCATAAGTTTGTTGTTAGATACATTACTGTTTGTTCATGCAGGAGACCTGATGACTTTTCTTCCTTTTCTAGATTTTCATCAATAATGAGTGGCAGAATTCTGAAAGTGGAAGAATATTCCCAGTATATAATCCAGCAACAGGAGAACAAATCTGTGACATTCAGGAAGCTGACAAAGTAATGTATCCCATGAATGACTATATGTTTAATGTATAAATTAAATGTATAACAAATAAGAGAAATGTATAAATAGATCAAAGCAATCAGTCCAGTATAGCACTGTTTGGACAGTGCTTTATTAATCATAATTCCAAAACCCACCATGTGACAGCAAATTCCATAAGTCTGCTTGTGTTATTTACCTGTGTCTTCAATTTTCTTCTTCCTTCTTCCCAGGTTGATACAGACAAGGCAGTGAGGGCAGCTCGGCTGGCTTTTTCCCTGGGGTCGGTTTGGAGGAGAATGGATGCCTCAGAAAGAGGCCATCTCTTGGATAAGTTAGCAGACTTGGTCGAAAGGGACAGGGCAATTCTTGCTGTAAGTGGCACATAAAAATCAATTGATAGTTTTACATGCTGAAAAGCCAATTCCTTCATGAACGGGTTGATACGAATTGTGTGAAAACCACATGCATCTTCCTGCCTGAAATGGCTTTGTCCACTTACAACGTGATGCAAAACCCAGAAAAGCCAACGAGAGGCTTCCAGTGGGCTCAGATCAGCTTTGAATTGGACATGGTGCAAAAGCAGGGGCGTGCATACAGGCATGCCTGCCATGCACACCTGTAACGCTTCTAGAGTAAGAAATGGCAGGTTGGGATGATTTGTGCAGATGGGAAGGGAGGGCAGGTGAGGTGCTTAGGGACACAGCTGGTGACATGAAATCCGGGTGCGGCTCCGTTTCGCTCTCGGATGGAGCCATCGGAACGGTGGCATTGTTAATGTTGTTTTCCGCATGTCAAGTGCTTTGAACTAAGCCCGTGAACATCTTAATTCCAGCTTTGTCAACACTTAAATCATCTTACCGCCAGCAGATACTGTAAAATCGCCATGGGGAGAAGGAAGTGCACAGCAAATCAAGTTTACTCTGCCTGTCATTTAATTTTTATTTCTGAAGCCAAGTTCTTTACTGAGTTGCGCTGCAGGCAGTGCCATTAATTGCTCTTGGGGATATAAGTCAGTGCAGAATTAGGCCTCCATTCTTCTCTATAGAAACTCATTTGATGGTTGGTGTGTTACACATGGGCGTCCTTTGCCCGTTCTTAATGATTACTATTAGACAGCTATTGAGAATGAGTTAAGCTACTCAACATCTTAGGATATTTTATTGGATTTTTTTTGCTAAATGATCTTAGGAACCCCTAAGAGGATAGCTTAGAAGATACTTTTAAAAATAGGAATATTAACTAAAAAATAAATACATTAGCTTGTTAATTTATGAGCTTCCCTAGAGGAAAGTTTGTTTATTTGATGGCAATAAATAAACTGGCTGTACAGTATAGATATCTCAGACCTCAGCAGGAGTCTTGGCAACCATATAGAGAAATTTTTATATTCACATCAATTATATAAAGAGGGATGTGTCCATTCTTCTCTTTATGGATTCAGATCATTAATACAGGGTTACAAGGAGCCCCTTCTCAGCTGTTATCATTAACATAACAGAACCCAGTTTGACAGGCATTTTTATCTTGGCTCCTGATTAAAGCGATTCAGCATTTATAGATCTGGACCAAACACAGTGGCTATTAGGTTCAAAGTACACAAAGGCACATGTACATGCATGTGGATACACACAGAAACCCACAAGACAGACGGGCAGACAAACACACATAAACACACACATATGTTCTTAAAATCATGGCCATTCCAGAATACTCCAGAAGAAACCAGTTTGGGTTTTTCAAGGAAAAGACATTCTGTTCATGTTTACGAAAAGAAGTAACAAAGAGGATCAGATAATTGTTCAGAACCTTCTGGGTTAAAATTACATCAAGGTGCAACTGATTGGTCTTCATTAAAATCTTTGTCACAGTTCAAGAGCAGTTGAGATGGTGAATACTTAGGAACAACAGTCAAAAAATATTACTATACTTACATCTCTTAACTTTTTCTTGTCCTGCAGACTATGGAATCACTGAACAGTGGCAAACCATTCTTGCAAGCTTTCTATGTAGATCTCCAGGGAGTCATAAAAACCCTGAGGTATTACGCTGGTTGGGCAGACAAAATCCATGGAATGACCATTCCTGTAGGTAAGGGGAATTAAAGCACAAATGTGCACCTAAACCTTCTCATGGCCAGACTAAAGCTTGGTAGCTCACAGCTTCATGGAAGGCAGAGGAGAAGCCTGGGTTGCTCCTCCAGTGTGTAGTGTGTTGCTGAAGCAGATGTTGGAAAGTCAGCAATGGGAGCACTGGGTGCCCTGCTCTTGTTCTCCCCCACATGCACATGTGATGAAGGCTTGGTTTCTTTTGCATGTGTCCATCTGAGAAGAAGATAGCTCAATACCTACATTTAATTATTGACACGTGTGTAAAAATAGATGAGGTAGAAGCCTGGAAAATACTTTGGAACTAATGAAAACAGTGTTGGGTGCCTGTTTAAGAAACAGCATCATTATGTATCAATCTGGTATGTATATGTCTCCTTACTGCTTTTGCAAATAATTTTACCTTGGACTAACACTAGATCTAACTCAATTTATATTTTGAGAGCATTCTTAATGTTACTATAGGGAACTACATACATATGAGATATATTTTGTTATAGATGCTTCTTCAAATTATTCAGTGGGATGAGTTTTATATTGTATATATGAGATAAACCTTCATGTGTGCGATAAAATCATTATGTTCTTATTCTTTTGCTAAAGAGAGGTGAAAAAATCCTTACCATTATTTTTTCTTCAACAACTCTCTTCTTCCTGCCCCTCCCTCCCAGCTGTTTTACAAATACAGGCTGCATTGTCTGATGCAAACATATTCATTTGCAGTCCGGACTAGATGTACCAAGTGCTATAATTACACAACATGGCAAAAAAGCAGAAAATTATTTTATGTAGGTGCAGTCATTAAGATAAGTGTACTCATCTTTCATCTGCATAAAACAAATCTCTGGAAAAGCATTAAGGAAAATGAACATTCATTACATGGATTCTTTTTGGCTTCATGGTGCACGTGTTCATTGCACATGAGGGCACACTCAGGGATAAAGGCCCACTGCTGTAGCCCAGCTATTTCCCTGGTGTTTCACTGTGTGACAGTATCTGCAGTAGTCTCACTTGCCTCTCTACAGCAAAGCACCAAACTACCCAAGTGAGGCAAGCAGGTAAACTGAAAATGTGCCTTCCAAAATTTTCAGAAGGGAAACAACCTGTAACTCTTCTTGCAGTGTTACTCATCTTAGTGTTTCACCTTATTAAAACTGCAGAGTGCACTGACTGGTGTTTGTCTTCACTATCTTATTTTCACCAAAGAAATGAAAATAATATTTCAGGTGTAGACATTCCTGCAAGGACTCAAAGCTTTCCACAGTCATTTAGACTGAGATTCGTAAATCCCAGTTTTGCTGCTTGCACTTCACATTTAATCACACAAAAGTGCAGACCACACCATAAATTCATGTATTCAGCAAATTTCCTGTTCCCTAATCTCTTTCTCCCTGGTCAGTGAATGCTTCTTTCTCAGTCCTTAGCCCCACAGGTACACAGAAATTAGGTCAGCAACCAAAAGGCACTGCCAGATTAAGAAGAAGAAATATTCTCTGCTTATTCTTGGTTTCAAGTACCTTATAGGATAAAACCTGATTTTTTTTTTTCGGTAAGGTGGGCTATGGTGGGTGAAAGGAAGGCACATTTTCAGCATCCCTTCCTTAGTGCAAACTTTGTGCTAACACAGTTTTCAGTAGTGTGAAATCATAAGTCCATTCACAAATCTTCAGGGGATCAATTAGTTCTTCTTCGTTTAACACTTCTCTTTATTCCTCTGCTTTCACACCATAAATTTGTCATTCTCATGAAGCTATTTTAGGGCAAAGCCGCTGTTAAACAGTGGTGCTCTTTACGTTCACTTACCATCAGCTCACCAAAGATAAGACAACAAAATCAAAAAAACCCCCACTATTAAATCTTGTCTCTATTCAGTGTGCTAATAAATCTGAAACCTCCCAATGTTCTGTTGTTGCTGTTTTTGTTGAAGCTTTCTTTTCCTGTAAAATAAAAATAGGCAATTGATAGACAAGTAGAAGAAGAAGTGTGTTTTACAGTCACATTCCATTTGGTCCCAGAGCTACAAAACCTTCAGACTGCCCTTTGCTTGCTCCCATGCGTAAAGCCTTGATGATTTAAATTAAAACAGAATGAGGCTAGGCCAGAAACTGTTAAACTAATAAACTGAATGCAAGCAGAAATGTATCTTTAAAGCAATATATGCTATGATATAGTTTAAAGAGCCAATTCAGCTCTCCTCACCCACTTGTTTGCTGTGTCCTGCTATATGAGACATGGGACTGTATTATGGTTGTTATGCAAATAAAATATCCATGCTGGAGACTCCTGATGGAAATCTGAGCAAACACATCTGTGGAAGATATTGCTGTCCCAAAGTGAGATCCCTGGATAAATGGACCTTGCTTTCTGATTAAAAAATGAAAGTCTTTGGGCCAGGTGCTAAGCAGCTGCAAATTGATCTTGCTCTATTAATATCAGTGAGGACTGTAGAATGTCAGTTTACTTCAGCTGAGTATATTAAAAAAAACCCTTTAACACAAAATTTTAGATAGGATGTGGGATCAGTGTCAGGTCCCTCTGGCGGCCAGCTAGTAAAGGATAAGATAACAATCATCAGCCACAGCATCTTAGAATAAGGGTCATTAGCATGACTTAAAACACTCAAACATTTAAAAAGTCTCCTGTACAATTTGTAAGCACTAGGAACTTTGCTTACTGTTTAGAATAACGGAAATAAGCTCATTTAATTCTTAAGCTATTTTGTCATGGTAACAGCTTGTTCTGCATTATGGACAGGCTCTCTCTTAGATCCACCTTTGGCCTGTCCAGAGACATCCAAGGCTTCTGAAGAACTTCAAGTCACATATGTTCCCAAAGATATTGTTAGAAAGCAACCTCAAAAATCCCATCTTGACAGAAAATCTGTGGATGATGAACTTTGGAAGTAGGTGTCAAAAAGGGCATCTGTCTAGAGTCTAGTGGGAGACAGCAGGGAGAGCAGCTCTGCATGGGAGGCACCGCTCTGCGGAAAGAACGTTCTGCCTACGCTGGGCAGAATTAACCACCATTTGTCTGCCTTGGTAAGAGGTTCAGGTTATCTATAACTCTGTGATGAAGCACGCAGACATGTGGCAGTGATTATGCAGTGACAATCTAAAGTCAGACAGTGCTAATGTAACTGTGTTACTGTTATGTTGCCACCATCCTTCTGGCTTAGAACCCACCTCTCACAGTACTACTGAGTACAAGCCGGTATTTTTAGCTGAGTCCTCTGTGTTCCTCTTGAGCACTTAGACAGTTTTGCTTGTATGTACTTCTCTGTATTTTGATTTCTACTTTGCTTCTGCCGGATCTGATGAATCTTCCTATAGTCTGTGAACCACTGCTAGCATCTGTGAAAGATAACTTGGAAAACCAAACTGATCATCTCAGTCTGTGACACAAATAGTCTCATCTCCACTGGGGAGTTGTCAGACATCTGGAGATCAAAACATTACAACAGCGTTTTGTCAATGCAGTGCAAACCAACTGATAAACTATTTTCTTCTGCCTTTTCCTGAATCTCTTTTCTCTCTTTTCCTCCCTCCTTTATTTTCTCTGCTCTGTCCCTTGTCTTGGTTGCAGACTATTGTTACCTTTCTCATAATTATTCTGTATCTGGCCCCCAGTTGACATTTAGCTACTCTAGCTCAGGTTTCTACTGAGCAAATCCTGTAAAGCAGATGGATAGAAATAAGCAGACCTGACAATAAGTTATTTCTAATCAAATTCAAGTTGAAATCTTCTTAAACCCGAGAAATTTTAAGGATTAACCTGTTTATTGTTACCAGATAAATCTTAGAGGATATTGCAGCAGGTTCCCAAAACACACTCTCCATTGTGAAGTCAGGCCCTTCCCCAGTATTGCACAATATCTTCACTATTGATATAAGAGTGGCTGCAGCTTTGGACTGAACGAGGGGAGAGGCCGGGGCAGCCACTTCCCAGCCCAGCCTGGGAGGGAAAGCACATACCCTGTGTGAGACAGAACAATGGGAGCAAAAGCCCTGTAATCTCTCCTCCTCCTCCTCTTACTCCCTTCCGCTGTGTAACCTTTTCTTATCCTGGTAAATCATCTCCTGCCATTAAGCCTAGGTAACCTCATCATTTTCACATACTTAGCTGAAATTATTTTCCTAAGTTAAGAGATTTGAGGTTTTCTAGATGACCAAGCACTACAGGCCAAGGGGCACATTCAACTCATGCCTTTAGCATAGCCTTTCCCTCAGCTGTAGCCACACTGAAAAACATCTCACCTAAATTCAGAGATAGTTTGACTCTGGGCTAGTTTATACAGCTACAAGACTCAGCTGAGGTACAAAGGTGCAGTAAATCTACAGATGCAGGCTGAGCACACTAACAAAGCTACTGGTTAGACAGTACCTTAACTGATCCTTTAACCGGTCCCCACACAGCAGGTCCCTTTCTGGCTCTTTGTTAACTGTGAAGAAACCTGCATGTAGAACCTCAGCACGTGCTCCCAGACCTCAGGAAGTAAACGATGCTCAGTCACAAGTCACAACTTTCCTTCCTCATTCCACAACTAGAGATTGTGGTCCAGCTTTCCATCACTTCACACTGCCTATGTCCTCAATGGCAGATGAGTCAGCTCAGTGTTACTCTATTAGCCCACACTGGGTTGTAGATACCCCTTAATACTGTTGTGTTCCACTCATGCCTTTCAGGAAATTGCCTTTGTGTTGTGACTCTTCACTTCCCTCACCCTTAAACCAGCTGAGGCCAGTAAGTGCTTCCATGCTACTGCAATTTTATGTGCAGAACAGCTCTTTGCCAAGGAACAAAGCAGGTTACTTTCTGATGGGAAGCCTGCTTCCTTTGTTCTACAGAAAGAACAATTAGGTTGCTCCTGAACCTAGGTTTCCCATGCTGGCTCGCAAAAAAACACTTCCATGACTTCTTTATTTCTTTAACTGCCATCAAAGGCTGATCCTTAGAGTTTTTTCCCTCCCTCTATTTTAATTTTTTTTTTGTTCTGCCAAGTCAAACTGCACTTGAGAGTAAGCATGCTCATCTGTTTCAGATGGAGATTATTTTACGTTTACAAGACATGAACCCATCGGAGTGTGTGGACAGATCATCCCTGTGAGTATCTCTACTAGTGCTTTCTATTTATTTTCATTTGAACCAGTTCTCTTTAAAGACACATAAAACATGGTCTTCAGCTATGTGTGTTTTCCATTACGAAAAAAGCTGAGCTCATATTGTTGACATATCTTTAACAGCCTCCCTGCAAATGCTTATTTGAACATGCTAATAGGGTTTAGGCTCTGTTATTAGGAGTTAAGTTCTCAAGTCATAGAATTCACATGATTAAAACAAGCAAAGCAAAACACAGTGTTAATATGCTGTCAGTGGTTATGGATGTTCACACAACTTATGGAAAATTGATGCTTTGCTGTGGTAGTCTCTTTATTTATTTAGTTTTTACTGTGATTTAACAGGCTCCTCAGTTCCTGGGAGAATGTGATGTATTTTAATTCCGTTCTTTCCTTCTATTTCTTTTACAAGGCTGGAAGAGAAAAGGAAACTCCAGGAGACATATCATTACAATTAACATTGCATAGCTAATAGAAGACATGAAATGTTTGTTTTATTTGTTGTGAGAGAGAAACACATCATTTCATCAAATCCAATACTCCTCCTCCACCCCAGCAGACACCCTCATAATAAAATCTTGTTGAACATTGCATGGGAATTGCACTGAGAGGGTAACTTTTTCAGAAGAGCCAGTTAGCCAGCTTTGGCAGAAATTTCAATGGGAGGCTCACATATAGCTATTAAAATATTGCAAGGAAGCTTTTTGGCTTGACAAAACACTGGGGGACTAATCAGGTCATTCTCTGAAAATTTTGTTGATGTTGATTTTTTATTTTGTTCACATTACCACAAAACAACTAAACAGAAACACAAATCAATTCTATAACAAGAGAAGCAACCAGAAAAGATTACTTTAACAATGTTAAGCCCCTTTCCCCTATTTATATTTGTTATTATTTAATGGCTTTGTTAAGGGGTAGCTTTTGTGTTTGGCACTTGGCAGAAACCCAGAGAAACATGCAATGACTCAGAGAATCTGTGGCTACAGCCATCCTGCAAACACCTACACACTCTCCTAACTTGGTCCTTATGAATGAAAGATTCCATAGCTCTGTCCCCTTTCCTCAGCCAAGCACATACATAAGCATTTCCTAAACAACAACCCCAACATCTAACCCCAGCACTGCTGGACATCTCTTGTGCTTGTTTCACTGAGCTTAACTGACAGAAACTGCTGAAGAAACTTGGCCACAGGCTGAGAATTGTGCCAAAAGCAGGATTTATTTAGTTCAGATGTGTAAACCTTTGTTTGGGGTATCCAGTCACCTACCACACGTTAGTTCTTCCCTCAGTTTTTTCCTCCAAAGCCTGAAGATGCCTGTCATATCCATCTATTCTAACACCACTGCTGATCTGTTCTGTGTTTCCTCCACGCTACCAGTCCCAGAGGACAGCCCAGGCTGCTGCATGTGCTTTGCCATTGCCTGAGCAAATACATTATTCAAAAATAAAATTAAACAGCAAGTCTAACACTGAACTCCTCATCCTCTTTCACATCCCAGCTTCCATCAAAACATGTGCTCTTTGGCAGTGCTGTAGCATAAACAGGGCTATATAGTGCCCTATAAAACTGCTGTGAGCTCTCCTTGCAATGCCATTAGAAGTGCAGGCTGTTAGCACACTGCTGGCCCGACAGCTCCCCTCCCAGGTTTATGTACTGGAGATGGAATTAAAACATCACTTTGTCTCCGGAGTTTATAAACAACAGAGGGAGTAAAAAATTGGGTGTTCGGTGAAGGAAAGACAGTTGTGTATTTTTTCAAGCTAGCCAGGGGCTAGAGAGATGTCTGAGAGTGGCAGCTGATATGCATCAGACAGCAACAAGTTCTGGCCAGTGGCTGACTCTGCGACTGATACTTTCTATTCTCCTTCTAAAACAGACTGTTGTATGCATTTGTAAGAGTGATTGTGCAAGCACAGTTATTTTATTACTCTGACATTTTCACTAAAATCAGCAGGACTATCCACTTAACCTGCTAGGATCAGGCCCTGGTGCAAAAGGCTCGTTACTTTTATCCAAGGCACATTTGCTCAACAGACTAATATAATTCACTGCATCATCTGCTGCAGTTCAATGAAGTTATAATGGATGACAATACAACATTTTATAGCAGTGAAGAGTTTCTCAGCTTGTTTTTTTACTGTCCTTTTAACATCTCCCACATAGATTTCTCAGTAAGAAATCTTCAAGAAAATGAAAAGTTTTGATTGAACACTGACATTTATGGACTTTTTATTGTAATTCCATCAATTAAGGATTATATAATTTTGAGTATAAATTTTATATCTTAAGATGTATTCAGGGATATGAAATTTACATCCAAAACTGCTTCAACATGAACTAACAGTTCTTTCCAAATGTATAAGAAGCAAGACCTATTTTTATGGAACAATTACAAGTGCCAATAGTAAAACAGTAAATGAAATAAAAAGTTGTGACTTAAAAAATTAACAGATAACATAATTTTTTAATGGAGATTGCAGGTAAGGGTTGTATTTCTTGGAACAGGAGAGAAAGAACTAAGAAGTCGCTGTTGTTGCTTTTTTTAATGGCAGTAATTTTTTTTTAAAAATCCTTGCTTTGTGCTGGGAAAGATTTATGTTGAGGATCAGCCTGAGAAATAAGTGAGGTATCAGCTTGACATCTAGAAAACAAAACACCACGGCAATATTTTTCCATCTATCAACTTTTTTTTTTCCTACAGTGGAACTTCCCCCTGCTGATGTTTGCATGGAAGATTGCTCCTGCTCTGTGCTGTGGCAATACAGTAGTTATTAAACCAGCCGAACAAACACCACTCAGTGCTCTCTACATGGGTGCCCTCATCAAGGAGGTAAGAGGAACTGAGGGGAGTGATGTCTGTCTCTCCTCGTGGAGAGGGAACTACCAGCACATGCCTGCTGCAGCACATTCTCTAACAGTTCTCGTAACTCATGCTTACCTTCATTCATTCATTTCTGTTTTGACAGGCTGGCTTTCCACCAGGAGTTGTCAATATTTTGCCAGGATTTGGTCCAATTGTTGGTGCAGCCATAGCCTCTCATGTTGGCATTGATAAAATTGCTTTCACTGGATCCACTGAGGTAAGAGCATTCACACACTACTGCAAAATGAATAAATACTTCAGTCCTTGTGCTACTTTTCTCACTGACACTGAGAAAAGTAAAAGAGCTACATCTAAATAGCAGTGGTCTGTGCTTCCCAGCTAAACTCACGTACCACAGGACTTCCCAAGCACAAACGGCTCCTTTCCTCCAGCCCCTGCTGTGCTCGGCACCTCAGCACAGGAGATATGCCTGGAAAAATATTACTGGGATTTCCTGTGGGCTTATGAGGATGTGAATCACATGCAAGTAGGCAGAACATCCCATGTATATCATTGCACACATAAGTGCTGCTTTAACATCCATAATTTGTGTATCCTGCTGTACTTGGGGAAAAGGGAGAGGAAGGGAGCAAGTTGTGCAAATACACTCCAAATTTGATGCTGCATTCAAGTATATTGAGGATGAGGAGGAGACCTAAAAAGGAAGGAATGCAGGGAGAAAAGGAGATTGTCCAAGGTGTCAGTTCCCAAAATGATGGAAAGAAGCTGGCCAGAGGATAAAGGGAGCCAGTTGTCTCCTGGATGCCAAAATGTCTTGCTATGAGCCTATGCTGCAGTTGTTTGAGAGGAGGCTCACTCTGAAGATGCAGGCTGCAATCTACAGCAAGACTAACCCCCAAAACTCTCATCACATCTTGCTCTCAAATATGTGCCAAGCTGGCTGTTATCAGGGTTGGGGTGGGGATGACAGAGGTACTCCAGACTGAAGTCACAGAGAAGGGGCCTTATCTCATCGTCTGAAGGCAGACAGAAAGGAATCTCTGTGGGAGTTTCAGGGCTGGTTATATTTAGAGAGTGCTAAACCCAGCCCTTTTCAATTCAAAATCTGACAAACTATTGTATGGAGGGAGCTAAACCCCAGGGATCCAGTCTCTCTTTGATATGTTTGACTCCCACTCGTGGCAGTGGAAGGCTTTATGCATCCCGGGGATACTGCTCTTCACAGTGAGGCAATTTGTTTTTTTGATTTGTGTTGATAAATTCACTGACCATGCAACCCTGCTAGATATGTGTGGGTATCTCCCTGGTGGGCCCAAGGATTGCAGAGACCAGCTCAATTATTTCAAATAAATTATTCTGGTGGAATTATTCTGTAATTGAGTTTGCAAGTCACACACAAACCTAAATTACCAGTAAAACGTAGCTGCAGTCGTATGCCTAATTTGCACACACAGGTGTTTTGCAATTATTATAGTACATGATTTTTTTAATGACAACTTCAGATTCTAACATACACCGGTTACATTCTAAGTCAATAGCTATATTAGATTTCAGATTATTCTATGGAATTACTCTAGTCATTATGTCTCCTGTATCCAATTAAGATTAGCATCCTGGAATACTGAAAATTTTAATATGAGCTGATTACCCCCCATAAATTAAGTTGAAACAATTGTTTTCATAAAAATATGTGGTCTCTGTTTAAGATAAATATTCTATTATACAGGATGTTGCACTGTTTGGAAGAAGAAAAATACAGATGGGTTAGGTTTCAAAGTTGTCTCTTGTAGCCAAAATAAATTTTATTGTAGTTCCAGACAGCTTTAGTTTTAATAGGCGTTTAAACTCAAAAGCTGTGGGTTTTATACTAACTCAGTGCCTACCTTTAAAAGCCTTACTAATAGGAAGTGAAAAGCATTACAGAGATGAAAAAGCAATTCTCTAAGAACCTAAAGCAAGAACAGATGGATCGTTTTAATGCAGAGTTAGTGTAAACTATTCCATATTGTTTCTGATTTCCTGTAACACTGAATTCTTGTAACAGCAAGTCAACATTGTAACATTTTAAACACCATGTTCTGATATGAGCTGGACTACAGTCTCTGACTCCTCCAAAGCAGATTTCAATTCCTAGAGAAATAGTAATGGAAGCATTTTTTCTCTCTGGTACTTGTCTGAAGCATGTCAACTGTACACTCCAGTGATGGGGATTTCCAATAGCCATTAGGTGTATAAACACCACGTATTAACTCCATTCCATACATGTACTAGCTAAGGCAGTTCATGATGGGCAAGTTAATGATAAAACCTATCAGTACAAATGCAAAGATCTTCAAATTGAGATTCTGAAGCACAGTTTTTTTCAAGCTTTCACCATGAGGTCCTTTTATAGAAATTCTTTACGTTTGAAGTATACTTATAGCTAATGAAAACTCCCCATTTGCCTGTAAAAATCACAAAAATGGGATATTATTATATTTTTCCTGCAGTATTCTTAAAAACAGGCTGCTCCTCCTTCAAAAAAAAAATAAAATTGAATGATGATAATGTGTTCCAATATTTGTAGAACCCAATCCATAGAAATATGAGCCAAAAGGCCAAGTTCACAATCTTAATAAAGCCTGACCCAGCCACACCGCAGAGCCCTCCAGCCTCGCACTTTATCTTGCAACAGGACCAGTACCAGATGCCCACAGAAGAAGAGAGCATGTGTAGAGTGATCCTTTCCTTGCTGCAGCCTCACAGCTTCTGGCCATCAATGCCTTACACATTTCCTGAGCCCAGAGGTGCATGTGGACACTTGTATCCCATGCACCAGTGGCCTTGTCACCCGTCCATTGGTCCAGCTCTTGACACTCCTGATGACTGGGAGGCCTCAAGCCTGTGCCCATGCAATGACAACACAGAAATAACTTTCAACTTCTGCTTCTGATTTCTAATTTACACCTATCCAGTGTGCACTCTCTTCTCTGGATTTTAGATTCTCAGGCGCTCTGGATTTTTCTTAAGTACTGCTGTTTACTTTTCACACACCCCCTACAAAATAATGTGTGAAAAAGCATAAAGAGCTCTTTTTCTCTGGCGCCATTACTGTTTGATTTCACTTCTCTCCCATCTTTCCTGTTGCCCCTCCTTTTATGGGTTAGCTTGCACACATTAAAAGAATAGTCTGCCAACTCTTTCATGCCTCAGCCTATCTGCTTATGAAACACCCTCCCATGGATCATCTTCCTCTCCCAATCCCCTAGTAAATGTATCTCAAAATTCTTCCCTCCACAGCTCACTTGGAAGGGGAAGGGTTCTGCAAACTCCTGGCAGGCTATGGATTTCACTCTGACAACTGTCACGCTGAAAGAGATAAAATCATACTGAGTATGAAAGGCCATCTAAAATACTGTGCCTCCTTAGATTCCAGTAGCTTTCTTGGCTTCTCTGCCTGCTTCAGCTCACTCTTGAGCAGTCTGTTTGGTACAGGCATTTTAACCAAAATGTTTATTTTTACTGTATTGGTTTTAGTGAACCAGGGCTAATCCATGATCCTCCTTAATTACAGCAATCTCCTCTCAGGCTTCACTGACACATTTTTTCCTCATCTTCCATGATCAGATGAAATTTAAACTGACATAACCAAACTTTCTTCCAGCCAACATGACCATGTTAACAGTTGCTCCTATCCTTTTCCTACCTTTCCATGAAAATCCATAATCAACTTACATATCTCATTACATCCTTTTGAATTTCTCCTTTCCCCTTCTGGTCCCAAGCTGCAGGGTGAAGCTCCCACTCCCTGGGAGCATGCGAGAGGTAAAGCTCAGCTGTGTCCCGTTCCCCCCAATGTTTACTGCACAGGCCTTTTCCTTTTGTACTGCCCCTCTGTGCCTCAGCTTCTCCACTGTTCCACATATTCTTGTCTGAGTTCCTTTAAAAAAAATTATTAGCAATGATTTAATTAAAACTAGTAATTTATGATTCCTGAGTTTAAGAACAGGTCCAAACTCAGGATGTCTGGGATTTCCATATATCTGCTGTTGGGCTGCAGTGCTCAGAAGTACAGGAGATGTTCTACAAGTCTCTTCCCCAGCGAAATATCAGTGGGCTTTATGTATTTCCAAGACAAGTGCTGATGAGGGGACAATTTCTACGCATACCGCAAGTGCAAAGACTTTCTTCATATTACTTTCTTATTCTCTGAAAGAACTTTTGCTCTGCAAAAAAAAGGTGAGAGACCTTCAAATATCAGAGAAAAGCAGTCATCAGAAGCAGGTTTACTCTTCATTTGCCTTTATTTCCATTCAAATCTGTGAGCTCAGTTAAAGCTTTGCAAATACAGCCATTTTCCTGCTGTGAGCTGTCTGCCCAAGTCAGATGTGTGCTCTCATGCTCCATCTGAACTGGAACTGGTGTGGGGATGGTGTACCCATAAGCTCCTGGGACACAGGCAATTGTTGAGGGCAGTATGTTCTGGGTTTAAAATTAGAGATGATTATGAAGAGTAAGAAGTTACAAATTTTTTAAAATGCAGATTTAAAGCCCTGCCTGGGATAAAAATTGTATTTTGATTGTTGCAAAAGTTTAATGAGTTCTAATAACTTCTGTTTAAAACCAAATGTGTAACCTCTAAATCAGACTGGCTTACAACTCTCTCCAGTTGTTAAATGCTCTCAAGATGAGAATTATAGATAGCACACAAAACATTTGAAGTTCTGGCCAACAAGAAATGTATCCTAAGTGGCTGGTTTCCACTTTGTTCAAACTACGACCCATTAAAATGCAGACAGATTTAAGATAGGATTCAGGTCTGTGTTCAGGCAGTTCTGTAGAGTAACCCAAATAAATATCCAACAAATTGGTTTGGTTGCCTGTGTAAACAAAAGGTCTATAAACAACTGCAATAAACCCCAGCAAAAGAGTCTGCATTTTGCTTGGCAGAATGTTTTCTTTATGCACTTAGATTAACAAACCATGATCTCATCATTAGTCAACAAGATACTAGAGAGATCATCAAAGCAAACTACGGGAGAGTTGAGATTGATTCATGCCAAACAAATGTTTGTAGCTAACAGCTGTATTACCACTGATTCTAATTTACTCAGCAGGATTCTCCTTTCATTTCCAAAGTGAGATGAATGTCCCAAAGCATGATGTAGACAGAATGTCTTCCTACTGCACAGGCAACGAGTTGTGTGAGCTCTCCTGGATCACACAATCTCTTGCTGATTTTAGGCTTCATGAAGAATTGCAACCTGGCATTTTTTACTTTAGCAATAAGAATCCTAAAGGTGATTGACATATTCTGCAAAGTCTGTGAGCTTATGGTGCCACACACGTGCCCTATGTAAGGATTTAGGGAGGCTACATTAGCATTCATTCCTGCTCCTGCGGAATCTTTTGGATCCCATCTAGGACAGCTTGTGCCTCCTGAATGAGAAGTTGTTTTCCTTTTCCTTCCTTTGTGTCTTTGGTAGCATTTAGGAAGCTGTCCCTGGGTAACTGTTGTGCCTCTGCCTACAAAAGATGCACTTCAAAAGGAATCACCTTCTTAAACCCAATACAAATAAGATGGTGTATCAGTCCTATCAACTTCAGCAGGAGTTTAGCCACAGACTTCCATGGGGCCAAGATTTAACCTATGGAACAAATGAGCCATTTATAGCTTAGGAGTGTCTCCAGGAATTTGTGTTTGGGATTGCCTTTTCACTTGTGCTGCACTATTCAGTATGCTCTTTCCAGGGCTGCTCCTCACACAGTCAAAAAAAGCTGCTCTTCTTTGTGTCAGTATATAATATTTGCTTGTCCTTATGGGACACACAACCTGAACATGCCAGGAGGCTCTAAAATGTTTGTTGGAAAGATTTTGCATATAATCTGGAATTCATAAAAAATAAGGCAGAGTGAGGGAGCAGTAGCATGGGTTTGAGGGTTTTGCCAAAACAATGACATCCAGTGTCTCAATAGCTGGAGAGAGAGAACTGTACTTCAGAAAACACTGTAAATTTCTGCCTAGCCACACCATCTCCTCAAAACTTAATCCATCTCTTGTAACTTAAACCACTTACTGTTCTTCAGATATTCTCTCAATATCCCAAGAAAGGTATAGAGGGTATTACTTAAAATGCCTAACTAACTGATGATGTATATCTCCTCTGTCAAATACTGCACTGTTTGTGGAATCTTGTAATCCATACATCTCCCTGTGCAGTTCTTCCCTTCACTGTCTTGTCTGTGACAGAAAATGACCTGCTGTTCAGCTAGACTGCAGTTCCCCTATATTCAGGTGCTCCCTGATGATTTACTGTTTATCTGTGAGCAAAGGAAGTTCAGAGCAAAGGAGAACTCAGGCATTCTGAATGACAGAGCTGAAGAGGAAGTACCACAAATCTTGGAGGTTTGCTTTTGACTCATGAGACTTTGAGTGCTCTAACAGTAACAGGCAAACCCACCTGTACCCTTCAGAAATACAGAGTTCTGTCAGAAAACTGAAAATTAAGAGAACAAGAAAGGCAAGGAATGTTTTTTAATTTCTTCACTAAGCTGAAAATGCAACTGCTTAAGTCTCCTCTTGAAAGAGACACTAAACTTCCATACAGAGAAAGCTTAAATAAACAACAATCAAATGTTTTAGATCATGATACATTCTCACTGCCCAATGTCACACCATTGACAGTCCAGAAACAGACCCTTACAGGACGATCGTTCAAATGGCTTTGTTGCACAGGAGTGCCTCAAACTACTTTTTAAATCTTTGTTGTTGTTGGTCTGCATAACAAATTGTTTTCTTTGAGATGGACCAAATTACATCTGCCTCACCCTCCGTGCAGCTTACGAGGTTATGGTACTTCACAAGCTATCCGGGGATACTCCTGATATCAATCTTGAAGCCTATTCAAAACAAGGATGGGGAGTCAAGCCTTTCTCTGCCAACATTCCTGCTGAATAATCACACAGCTCCATTATCTGTGGGGGAGTCCTCTCTTCCAGCGTTGCCTCTCCGGGCTGTGCTGCCTGTTGGGAGCTCAGGGATAGAGCTGAGAGACACCGCGGGAAGCGTGTCCTGAAAGGCCGTGCAGATTGCAACACTATCACTTATCCCTTTCATGCTGTCTTTCTCCATAAAGAGGGGCTCAGTCACAAAAGGCCGCCTTTGTCACTAAATAACCACGGTGCTGGTGCCTTCCCGAAGACTTTTCTCAACTTGTAAGTGCACAGGGCACAACGGGAGCACAGTGAACAAAAATGCTGAGCAGCATGAGCCCCACCATCCTGATGTCTACACTGATCTCTAACAGGAAAGACACAGTGAAACCTTCTAATAAGTTTTCACTTGGAAACTTCACAACAACTTCCCCTGTATTAAAAATACCTCAGACTACACTTTTCCAAATTTACACCACTGTCTTAAAGCCCTTTGGACTTGAATATTTGCCACAAACACTGTACTTGGACTTGCATACTTGTCAATCACTTGTTTGCGTGGAATCCTTTCAAAATCTTTACTTACATGTACAGTGTTTTGATATTAAAGTAGAATGGAAGGCAGAGAGATGAGGGCAGACGTTGCTCTGGCTTTCTTGGTCTGTCCTGCTCTTTGTGAATTTTTGAGGGGAAATAGCTGGTGTTTGCTCTTTGAGAGAGGGAGGTTTAAGGCAGTGAGGGTGTGAATGGCATTGGCTGGCACGGGCTATAAACACAGAACTCTGGTTTCCAGGGTACATTTTCAGCACAGTTTGAGAGGCTGGAATTTCCAGATGACGTGCTCGATGTATGTGGTGGGGGTGGAAGGCAGAAAGGATCCTTTTTTTCAGGTTCACTTCTGGCTGTCAGTCAAACATAGCAATAAAATCAGCTCCAATTAAGGGGATATGCAAGGAATTTCATGATAATGTCAACACTCCATTCCATCAATACAGGGGTAAAGAAAAAAAGCTTTTTCTTTTTTTTTTAAAAAAGAAAAAACCTCAGTCACACTCAACTGTGGTATCACCAGATAAACAGTTAATCACAAACGTACATGAAGTGGTTCACAATTCCTTCATTATCCTGTGGAGTTTTTCCTTTGTTTTTTTTTCTTTGGGGGCCCTGGTTTCTGTTTCATTTGCTTTCTGATTACTCCAGTGCTGACTTAACTTTCTCTAGCAGACTGCCTTTAATTCTCTAAGAGGTTCAGCTTCTCATCCATTAACCCCTTGCTGCAGGGAATCTCACTCACATAACCTTAGAAATAGAAAACAGATAGAGAGACCAGAGAAAAAACATGGGGAAAAAAGCCCAGCTCTGGGCTCACTCCCATTTCACTTCATCTCTTTCTGTGTGACATTAAAACATATCCCAGTTAAAATAAAGCACTCACCAAGGTTCTTAAGCTTCTCAATATTCTATAGGTACTTTTAGTCCTGTGTTTTACCAAGTAGGAGACTAAATCTACCCATGATTACTTCCTTAGCTGCAAAATGGTCACAGTTACACTACAACTGTACAAAAGCTGATCTATTTTGGATTTGTTGATCCAGGGAGAGGAATTTCCTGGGAGCATAGCTGCCCCTCCAACTGTACTGATGTGGAAGCACATCAGATCTGTAGCTGTCAGATTGCTACTCCATTTAATCTACTCTTATGTTCATTGGTGAATCTGCAATTTGTGGCTGCTGCAGCTGACCCCACAATCTACAAAGACATTTTAGAGGCAATTTTGACCTCCTCAACCCATATCAAGATTATCTGTGGTGCAGCTGTGGGTCAGGACTGGGATGGTGCTTTTGTAACTTCTTGCCTACTTGGTATTCTGCTCTGTGCTGTTAATCCTGCAGAGGAGGAGGATGACTTCATCAGTATTTGAAGTATTAAGCCTTGTGAACATGTCAGTGGTTTGGATGGAAGAAATTGTAGTTACATCCATTTCAAATTTCTAATTCAGCCCTCCTAAAATGCCTGAAAAGAAAGCCCCAATCCATTTTAGCATAGCTGCATAGGGGTGAATGCTACACAAACTTAGTGCTGTGCCTTATCCCCTCTCAATTTCCAGGGGGGAAAAAAAATAATAAAATAAAGGGAAGCTGTCCACTACTGATGAGAATATGTTTGGAACGAAGAACCTGCTGGATTATTTAAAGCTCTGCTCTACTGATAGCCAACCCTGGCTGTTAAAATGAACTGTATGACTACATTCCCTGTAAAATGTGTCTCCATTTCCTTTCAGGTTGGGAAGCTGATCCAAGAAGCAGCTGGAAGGAGTAATTTGAAGAGAGTTACACTGGAGCTGGGTGGGAAAAGCCCAAACATCATTTTCGCAGATGCTGATTGTAAGTCAGCACTTCCATATTTTTGCTAAAAACATATCTGCATGATGTCTTTTTCCTTTTTTTTTTTTATAAACTAATTTTAGGGCACATCTTTCATATAAAGTGAAGTGAAGCAATACAGCTGTATCTAATGATACTTTTCAATCTTACAGAAGCAACCTAAGGTGTGCTATCTTTTATAAAATACAACTTTTGAACCCACAAATTCATAGTCAACAAGAGAGCAGAAAAAACGTTATAACCAAGCATATAGACATGGTGTTTTTCACAGTTAGTCCCACACATATTTGCCATCCTATGCTCTGCAGCAAGGTGATTTAGTGCTTTAAAACTGGAAATTCTGTGATTTTTTTGGTTCAAAGCAATTATAAAAAGGGAGGACACTTTTATGTACACTTGACTTGCTAATCTAGTCAGTGCAGTCTTCCTTTGTTAAGTAGCTGTATTCCATTTTTAAAATTTTCACAACTGAAGAATTGTGTATTGAAATATCCTCACTACCACTGTCAGCAGGGAGCTGAAAATTTTGGCAGATGTATGATGTTGTGCAGCTGAGATTTCTGGCACCTGAGAAGGCACAGGACAGCTGTTTAGGATAGGATGTAAACACAAACTAAAAGTTTCTGCTTAAATGATCGGCAACGAAATAGTTACAATGCTGATATCTAAATTGTCAGCAGGAGGTTTTGAGGTTAACACCCCGTTAAGATGAATGAGATGGTTCACACCTCGCTCTGAGCTCTTGTTTCAGGCTGGGTGCAGGCACCCTGTACTCAATGCCCTTTCTGAGAACTGCAACCCCAATAAATAGATACATAAGGATTTGGTCTTCTCATTTAAAAGGGGTAAGTGAATAGAATAATTTTGAATAGCATGAATTACAAAAGATGGTTACAATCCTGTATCCATTTTCAAAACTTACTAATACCTGAAAAACTAGGGAAAGCTTGACAACTTCCAGCAGCTTTTCTATGTAGAAATGCTTTACCAAGTCGAGGATTGAAATTTCAGCCACAGACATCCTGGTAAGCTAAAAAAGCTCTTGTCAGCTGGAGCCAGACACAGATATTCCAGCCTTCTACCCAGTTAGTCATCTCCACCTCCCACCAGATATCACCATACCTCAAATGTCCCTCACCTGCTAACTCAGACTTGAACACCTAAACATTTCTAGTAGAGTGACTTGTGCCAGGTCTGTGTTATGAACTTCCACGGGGGAAGGACAACTGCTCTCTGGTCTTCCCACAATTACAACCTCCAGCACTTGGCCAAAGATTTAAACTTCAAAGCTCTGATTATTTAAAAACAGCAATTGGCTCACCATTCCAAAGGAGTTGTTTGTTGTGCTTGAGGAACACTGTGTGCCAGAAGTTAGCAGAAAGCATGATAAAACTGTTGAAGGTTTAGTGCACCAAAAAACCAGAGGAGAATGGTTAGAGCCCCTCATGGTGAAAAACTGTTAACAATAGAGGAAGAAACATTACTTAATCACAGCTATCCACTAGTGCTTTCAATCTCCATGGAGCTGCCAGGGAAAATTTGAATGGGGTCCAGGGAACAACCCATGTAATTTTTCTAAAGATCACACTGAGGGCATAAAAAGACATTTCTGTTAGGCAGAGTTGTCTAGAATGTGCTGAAAGTAAAGCACTGTTGCTTTGTTTAGCCCATGAAAGATTATACTTAAAGCAATGTTCCAAAGTGCTACAACTGGTAACAGAGGTATTACAGTGCTGTAGGGCATCACTGTTTAGGGATAAATTCATTATTCTAGTCTAGTCAGTTATTACACCCAAAGTAAGAATGTGGCCTTGAACGTCTAAATATGATTGGATCCTCTCTCCTGCTTGGACAGAATGCCTTACCCGGTCACCTGTGTGGGCCAACAGGAAATTTCTGTGTTGCAGAAAAGGAATCTGGCTTTTTGGGAAGGACTGGTCTTGCCATTATCTAAGTCAAATTTTCACATGTATTTGGTTTGCTGTAATTCTCACATATGAAGTATTAAACTCAGTGCCAACTTGGGATCACAGACAAATTTTCCTCTCCAAATTTTCCTACACTGACCCAGTCAGATGTATTTATGTGGGGGACATCCCACTTCTGAGGTTCCCTTAAGGGTTTTGCTTGGTAAATGACATGTTGCTGGATATAAGACAGTGGTGAAGTTGTTCTTGCATACCTTACTCATATTGACTGCTAAATCACTGTCTTAACTTTCCCAGTGGGAATCATCCTTATTTCTGACCTGACTCAGCTATGGGATGTCTTGATTTAATTTTATTTAACCAAATCCTAGTATTGAAGTTTGGGGAATGTGGCACTGTGTAATACACACAGCATTGATGCAAAGACAGATTAGCCCACGGTGCTACAGTGCAACATGTGCTGTCTTGCATTTCAGTGGACTATGCTGTGGAACAAGCTCACCAAGGAGTCTTCTTCAATCAAGGTCAGTGCTGCACTGCAGGCTCACGGATTTATGTGGAAGAATCAATCTACGAAGAGTTTGTCAGAAGGAGTGTAGAACGTGCAAAGAGGAGAGTTGTGGGGAGTCCTTTTGACCCAACTACAGAACAAGGTCCACAGGTAAAGGAGCAGGGCTTTGGCTCTACAGCCCAGGAGGTGACTGGAAGTATTTAAATTCCACTAAGGCAGAGGTCAGTCAGTGCACACTCATTCAAGGTCCAGGGTAGCTGATACTACCAACATAGTGTGTATATATATATATATATATATATATATGCACAATACATGCTTTTAAGATTAAAGTTCTAAAAGAGTAGATACGCTGTGCAGCTCTGAGGCATTTCTTGTTAAATAAAAAAATCTCAATTTAAATATTGATGTTTGCCTCCCAGTTTTAAGACCAAGATTTGGATCTTAAGCCCCCAAAATAGAGCTGTAAATTGTGAGAAGCTCTTAAAAGCCTCTATGAGCACTTCACCATCAAGAACTGTCTTCAACCATACCTATGCTTGGAGATCCAAGAATTCTAAGCAGAAGATGGGAATAATCAGAAATAAGTCTTTAGAAAATGTTCCTGTCACTAATAACCAGCTGGGCTTACAACATTTTCGGGAAGTTAATCTGGTACAAAAACTAATGATCTGCTTTTTTGTACTTGTAAACTAGATTGTTTAGCAAGAGTGTGGGCTAAACCACAAACATAAGGTGACACATCTTAAGAAGTCTGAGCCCAAAGTTACAGGCAGCACTTGCTTGTAGATCTTTGGCATCTGCAGCTCAAAAAGCAGTGATGGAAGCAGGAACTGACTCACTGGAACATGACTTGTCTAAAAACACCTATTTGGACTCAGTTGATAAGTACATGGTCTGCACATCAAACAGCTTTTTCTCTCTTTCAGATTGATAAAAAACAATACAACAAGATCTTGGAACTGATTCAAAGTGGCATCACTGAAGGAGCAAAACTTGAATGTGGGGGAAAGGGGCTGGGAAGAAAGGGATTCTTCATTGAACCTACGGTGTTTTCCAATGTAACAGATGACATGCGGATTGCCAAGGAGGAGGTAGTCATGTGTGGGCAAAATCCTTTTAAAATGTCCTAAATATTACTTTTCTTTTTTGTTTGTTTGTTTGTTTGTTTGTTTAATTCCTAAGACAAAAGCTTCAGAGCGAAAATTATGACCATATTAAAAAAAATAAAATAAAATTCAGAACTCCTTATGCACACAGCAAGTTACATCAGCTGGGTAAGGAAGCTCAAGTTTTGTCACTGACTGTAAGGTGTCAGATATCAAAGAGGAGATATGGGTAGAATGGACAAATTCCCCTGAGGCATCTGCTCTGGGAAATTCATGCAGTTTTACAGACAGATATTATCACTAGTTATCACTAAATTTTGCTGTGGGAGATTTTAAACAGTATAACAGGAGAGAGAAGATAATTAAGAAAGCAGAACAAAACAAGAATAAAATGCCTATGAGGGGGATAGTTTATTAATTATTATTTTTTGTTGCAGATTTTTGGGCCTGTTCAAGAAATATTGAGATTTAAAACCATGGATGAAGTTATAGAGAGAGCAAACAATTCTGATTTTGGGCTGGTAGCTGCTGTCTTTACAAATGACATAAACAAGGCCCTGACAGTCTCTTCAGCAATGCAGGCTGGGACGGTCTGGTAAGTAGAAATTATCCCACTCTCACTCTTGAAGATGAAGAGTTTGACTCACTATCATCATTTCACTTCAGTTTTGCACCCTTTGTTAAGAATATTCATGCAGCCCATGCTAGTGGTGGATCACTGGCCAAGCCATGGAACAGCAGTGGGGAGGTGCTGCTCACTGCTGGAACTGGAAAGCTTCCCTGGAGCACTGCAGCCACTGAGTGGCTTTACTGAAAACAAACAGGATAAACCATCCTTTCTGGGGAGCACAGGAATCCAGGGAGCTTTCACTAAAGGCACAGAGGGTTGTGCACTTTCCACAACATTAGGGAACTGAGAGGACACCTCCTCTCCAGTCTTTAGGGAAAGGGAATGCCAAGCTCTAGAGTTTAGTAGCTTGCAATTTAGTATGTCAAACCTGACTAAACTAAAGAGCTACATGAAATTAGGGAGAAAAAGTGCAAACTCAAATCTAACAGCTCTGTGTTATAAACTGGCACTGAGGTTTGGCAGCAGATTAACAGCTCATTACTGAAGATGTGTCCAAGGGTATGGTGGTCTCCTCTGGCCCCCACAGGTCAAATCCAATTCTCTTTTGGAATAAGAAGCAGACTGTTGTTTTTGTAGCATAAATCCCTCATTTCTTTTCAACACGAAACAAGTCTGTTATTACTAAGGGGTATAGAGTGTCCTTAGCTCCACAAGTTTCAGTCTCTCTCTGAGTTATCCAAAGTTCTCTCTGGCAGTGCAGCTGGATTTAATGCCTCTTCTTGTTACAGGATAAATTGCTACAATGCCTTAAATGCCCAAAGTCCTTTTGGAGGATTCAAAATGTCTGGCAATGGGAGAGAGATGTAAGTATTATACTGCTGTTTTCTAAATTCTTCTCAACTCTACAACTTAATAAACATTAGAAAATGTTTCCATGCAAATTAAGATCCAGAAATATTCCAACCTGAGAATCAGGGCAAAATATAAAGTGACGTAAGGTGACATTTAATCATCATTGCCAGCTCTAAATGCAATTGATTTGCATGGTAAGACCAGGTTTTTATTTTTTGGGGTTTTTTTTTAATGTTGCAAATTAACTTATTAGAATTTTCTTCTTCTGAAAGGAACTGAAAATTTCTGTGTATTTTTCTGAACTTGTAATCTGTGTTTTCTTGAAAGTTTTTTTAGCCATATTAAGCATGACTTTTCAAAAAGACTTTCTCTTTGGTGCTGCTGGGTGCTTGTTGGCTGGTTTGGTGTACTTGTTTCAGAGTTGTTTTGCCATGTATCGTGCCTCTCTTTGTAGTTTTTCCTTTACTTTCTTCAGTTTTCACTCTATTTTTTAATACAGATGCATTTGAATTTTACAAAAAAATTATCAGCTTGCAGATTTTTAAACAATGAAATCAGGCAAAGAGAAGGAAACAAATGTGTTAACATCCCTTTGAAAAAAACCACTTGCCATTATAAAGCTTTCTGTCTTTCTTATTCCATTAAGCACTAAGTGTCAAATATTTTGAAATGGAGCTCCACACTCAAATATTGTCCCATGTACCAAATTTAAAGTCTTACCAGTTTCTCATTCTCATTACAATCACAAGGAAGTTTGGCAATTGCATCAGCCCCAGATTGGTTACATACCAAGGATTCAATTAATTTCTGTGCAGGAGGTATGTGTACCAGATATGTCTCACCTAAGTTTTCAAAATAGCTTATGGCTAATGGTAAACTCAGCAGTAAAAATAAAGTAAGGTCAAACTCTTTAAAACTTTAAATATGTTGAAGTATACAGCTTGATCTATAAAATAAGCTCTATGTAGACTGAAGTATTTTCCCTTGTTAGGGAGTATTTGAATAACACATTCATGCTATTCACATTCATGAGTTATGAGGTGATCTCACACTGGCATAAATATGTCAGGTCATCTAACTCTTATCATTGTGAAAATATTCTGAAACTACTAAGCTCGATAGAGCTCATGAGTAACTTGACACCCAGGGGTGACCCCACTGACTCCAGGGAGGTTCAACTGTGCAAGCAAAATATTCACGTATCAATGTTGCAGAGTTCTTAAAAGGGGGGAAACCCAGGCAGCACCCCAGCTCTCATGGAAAAATCTGTGGTAATTGCACACTTGATTCCCACTACAGCTTTGAAAGTATTCATCATAAACAATAAATGTTTGGAATGGCAATAATTTACATCTCACAAAGATGCCTGAAAACCTACCTATGAGTAATTATTCTACTCCTTCAGAACCTCTTTGATCAGATACCACCTTCTAATTCACCTCCTCCACCCTGCATGAATACCTGCATACTTTTTATTAAAATGCCACTTTCCTAGATTCTTGTTTTTAAGGGATAAATAATGTTGAGTTGGGCAGTTAAAAAAGTAAAAGCTGTTTATACATTAGTGTGTCATTACTAAGGTGACACTATGTTACAGACAGACCATAACTGGGCCACTGTGCTTCCTCTGCCAGCACTGCATTATCTGGGATTTGTTTTCGTCCTGCATTTAAATTCACAGGTTTTCATCACACATGAGCAAAAATCAACCCAAAGTTCAGAACTGTTATACTCATTTTACACTCCCACAAAATGTAGCAGAGTATGTGCATCCCAGTAGAGAACCAGAACTCATGTACACAATACAGGTAATTTCTGATTGCATTAAGATTACTTAAAATCTTCTTCTATCCTTGAAGAGGTCTAGAAGTCATGGTTTTATTTTGGTTTTTTTTTTCATTCATGTTTCTTTAAAGCTTCTTATCACTATGTGGGAGATGTAAAATTTAACTCATGTAACTAAAAATTTGGTGGTTCACCCCAGATAGCCACATGTGGCCATTTTATATTAGAGCTCCCCAAAATTCTGGCCTCTGTACAAATGTCTTCAAGGGAAGGAAATGCCATTCTACTTCAGAACTCTCCTTTAATGTCATAGGAATTGTTACTATCTGGATAGTTCTGAGATACAGCAATGCACACCTGTATTCAAAAAAACAAGTGCAAGCAGGAGAATGGCTTGGAGTTGTAATTACCATATCTTTTTTCCTCCTGGACTGAGGGAGGGAAGAGAATATAGAATATTTCTTCTTAAAAAGCATTTTGTTCCCCTTCCCTCATACCTACACAACCAAGGGACATCACCATGCAGATCGGACACATGGACTCCTTCCTTTTCACAGACACAACCTTTATTCTCACTCTGATACCAAAGTGCAGTCCCAGAAGACCCAGAGTGGCCATAGAATAGAACAGTTTTGTATAAGTCTGTGGGGACCATCGAGCCCTTGAACTGAACACACACTGACTCTTCTGCTCTGAATATCTGGCATAACCCATCTTCCTACTCAGCAAGTGCAGCTTTTTAACTTTTGAAAAAAATATTTGCCTTAGAATTCATCACAATTGTCCTTTTCCAAACTATTGACCAGAAAACAAATGTGTAAGGCCCTGAAGCTGTGAGTTGAAGAAACAGACAATAAATGTCTCTAATTTTGTTTGGCAGTCCAAGATGAAAGATCAAGTGGCATTTGGAATGTACATAAAATCACTCATTGCAGTCAGCTGGATTGTCTATTGGCTCACAAAAATGTGTCTAATGGGTGTCTGGAGCTGCAAAGCAGCCCTGCTGAATCCAGAAACTTCCACACAGACACATACTAGCATTAGTTATTGGGCTCCAGGCAGCTCCTGGTGACAGCTTCCACTGAGCCCTAAGGGAATACTTCTGATAAAGAGCTAAAGTTTTTGGTCATTCTTTGGAGACAAATCCACCACTTTCTACTGCAAGCTGGGCGTAGTGTGGTCAAGATCAATGGGCACCTTTCACATGCACAAAAGTCTTCACTAATATTTGCTTGCAGGTACTTAGACTCTGGTAAATCTTAAAACTGCCTACAGAATAATCAGTCTGCTGTATCCCTTAAATACTGACCACTGTATCACATATAAGGCTTACCAAACCAACAGGCACATCTGCATTCAAAACTGCTGATTAAGTGACATGGGCTGTAAATATGATATTTCT
Organism: Parus major; assembly: GCF_001522545.3. Taxonomy (NCBI): domain Eukaryota; kingdom Metazoa; phylum Chordata; class Aves; order Passeriformes; family Paridae; genus Parus; species Parus major. The sequence goes on from NC_031779.1 coordinate 6,513,654, forward strand.
GCTCAATTGAACTTTCCAAGGAAGATTACAGCAGTTTCACCCCAATGTTATATTTTGTGTAAAATCTGCAGTGTAGAAGTAAATACAAAATGGGTTATGCAACAGTGGGGGCCTACAGAAGGGTTTAATTGCCTTAAACAGTGGCCTCTCACTCCATTCTGAAACCCTCATTAGAAGGTGGTTCTGAGGAATTCTTCTGAAATATTCTTTATGGTTCAGTTGGCATTTAGTTCTGCACAGGAAAATCCAGAGAGGAGGCAGTGTCAAATAAACATTCTAACATCATATATATGCCAGCATGTTTTACATTTCAATATAAGTAATAGAGCAATACTGTGTGCATCTTAGGGGTGGGGATAAAAATTCAACCCATAAACAAATGTAAGTTGGTCTGTAAGACCTCCTGCAAAAAATCCTCATTGAGTTAAAAAGGAAAAGGTATTTTACTTCCAGACTTGGACTGTACCTGTTTTGAGGTGGGGACAGTGTTTGCTTTACATACACAGCATCTGGAAGACATAACTTTACTAATGACATAAAGAGACTTCTCCATTACTCAAAATGGGCACAGGAAAATGGAAATAGCTGTCCTTCAGAGAAGACCAGTGCAAGTCTTACGAAGCCATGCAACATCCACTCTAAACCTCAGCAGAGGGGCCAAAGAGATGAGCCAGACTGAAGCTGACTAAAACAAAACGTTAACAGCATTCAGAAACACCCTCTTTTTAAACATAATCTATGCAAAGCAGAATGTGTCCCCCTCAGACCCATGTGTCAGATGACTGGGACCTAGTGGGTGCCTGGTCTCTAGCAGTATGGAGGTCCAGGGCCAGGACAAAACGAGGAATTCTACAGGGACTCAAAGAAGGGAATCTGAGCAAGCTGAACCCTCTTCCACATTATGTGCAAATGGTGATTTTTAGGGAGTTTTGCTAGGGAGAAAAGATCAGCACGTTAGAAGTGAAGTTCATCTTTACCCACAGTTGTGAGTAGTTCATTTTTCATTGTGCTTCCCTTTCTCGAGTGCAATACAAACAGTCATTTCACTGGCCAGTGGGGTAGGTCTTGGTGTTTGGACATTTTCAAGGTCTAGAAAAGACAGAGGATATCAATTCACTCCCAAAAGCTCCATCAACAGACAGTGAGTATTTCTGTGTTTAATGCTGTGTGTCTCCTTATCAAATTCTGAAGCCATCCATTGTTCTTCTGACCTAAACTGAACTGCAATTTTGGGTTATATCTTAACTTTATCAAGAAATCTCTTTGCAGATTTTTGCTTGATAAACAATACCTGGTATAAGCTGATGATGCAATTTGTTCTTTAGGGGTGAATGTGGATTGAGAGAATATTCTGAAGTTAAAACTGTGACAATAAAGATCCCTCAGAAGAACTCCTAAAACGACAAAGGACCGTGTTGTGCAGAAGAGCACATGATGCCACCTTCTCTATTCCTTATGGAGACCAGCACTCAGGAATAAAAAGTGTTACACAATATTTAAGAAATTAAGTTGCAACACATATATACTGGGCACATAACTGCGTACGTAATGCAAACCAACTCTGCATGTTTTCATGAAACTCTCCTGAGAATCGTTACATCTTTTTAAAACAAATTATAATGAGATAAAATTGCTACTGGGCATCATTTAAAAACGGTTCCAGCTATAAAACTGTTAAATGCAAATGCATGCACACACACATTTATCTCTTCCTTAAATAAACAAAGTAAGTCTTACTGCTTTCAGGCTGCCTTCTCAAACAGACCTGCCTTGTACTGACATTGTAGTTTCAATCAGGGCTCTACAAGCCAGATTTCACCCAAAACACTAGCAGTGAACAACACAAACAAGTGTCATTGATGTTCTTAAAAAATAAAAGATTCTGAATGGTAATGGCCCCAAACCTGGCATAGTGGCAACTTTCCAATTAGCACGCCCACAGAAAGAGGTCAGACTGGGGAGGGAATCAATCTGCTGCATGGCCAATGAAAGCCAAATACTTATCAGAGAGATTTGGCTTTCAAGGCTCACAACAATTTGGATTTCAAAGCTTATTTTCATAATTACTTTATGTCTTGCTATGAGCAAAAAGTCCTCCTTCATTTCCAGGAACTTGAAGGGATTTACCTGCCTGCCAAAAGAGCAAGGCCAGACAGGGTGGGTGGGTGTTAACGAGAACAGGAACAGATTCCAAGGCTTCAGAGAATACTTTAGCTTTCACTGCTTGTCTAGTTTTGTTGTTGTTGATGTTGTTGTTACTGTTGTTGCTTTCACCTTGTTGGTTTTTTTTAAAACAAATATATGCACGCACAGGCTCCATTTATTTGTCTGCTATTAAAGTGTCTGTGATTACACTGGGAGTCATTAAGAACTTGTTACAGCTTTTACTTAATGATGTCTTGCCATCCTCACCATGCTTGTGCACCTCAGGTGATGTTAGTGGCTGGTACTGAGCTTTCAATTATTTGGTTTCTTTTGGTCCAGGACAAAAATATGAGCAAGCTCTTTCAGAAGTGAGGTGTTTAAAGCCTGTCACATTATTACCTGCTGCCTACAGAGACTCTTCAAATCTATTACTGACAAACTAAACACTATCTCTTTCTTTTTTCAGCTGCAGAGCTTATCAATTCCCCAGTTGTTTTTTGGTTGTTTTTTTTTTTGAGGTTTCATTTTATGTTTTAACTTAGAATTAAGAAAATCTATTTTAGAAGTATAGTAAATCATCCACACAGTGTAGCTACATGATCTGGGGTATAAGGACAGAATTACAGCCTCAGGTGTAAGTTTTCCTAGATACAGAGTCTATGCTATGAACTGTTGAAAACTCCAGCCCTGATCAGAAGCTTAATTTTGCGTGTTCCTAACTTCCTTTAGTCTCTGAAGAATTCCTCTTAGATTTGAAGTTGTATGTGTCCTTCAACATACTGCTGGCTCAGGACAAGAGTCTCCAGCACTTTGTAGTGTGGTGGCCCTCAATATTTTGTAACTCATGTCAAACTGTGTATGTGTTTTTAAGCAATACCTTACATATGTTATGGTTATTCAGAACTGATAGTACATTCACAGACATGGAGATAAATCAAAGTATTCCTGAGTTGTTAAATTCAAATGCCATATACTTCTACTGTAGTGTATGTCAGAGTGAAGAAAAACAAAATACAGCAAGTAAGAGATTAGTTATCTTTTAAACTGCAATATAAGATGTGAAAAAGGAGATTTTACTTCTTTTCTCCTATTTACTTAAAAAAGAAACTTCCTGTGCTTACAGCATTTACGCCATGTACTCTTTTGTATTCTTTTTGTGTATTTTGTATGTCTGTGCTTTATTCCCAATACATTCAGGTAAATAATATAGAGTTGCCATTTTTTTCAACCCTGTCACTGCAGCTCCATTTGATGTACATGGATTTGTGAAATCCTTTTTTAGATGTACCATCTGCATGGATCCAACAAAACATTTTTCCAGTCCCTGCAGCTTTTTGTTACAGTTTTTAATCATGTATATAGTTATATGTTATTAAAAAAGTAAAAGGATATTTTCTATGAAGTTTTTTCCATTAAAAAGGTTTAGAGAAAGACTTTAGACTGTGAGACTCCTTTATTATTGACAGAGCTATAAAAATATTAAAAAAAATATTTTCTTAGCAAAAGATCTGCTCTCACAGTAGCTTTATTTTCATTTGCAAAAGTGAATGATGTAAAAGGCCAATTACATTTTCTGGAATATTATTGCAGCTGTATGAAAACACTTGTGAATTGCAGATCTAGGTCATAGTCAAAGTCCATCCTCACCCTTATGGTCATAAAGTTTAGCTATTGGGGCATGTCTGAAGTCATCAAAACCAGTGGGGCACCCTTGCAAACTGCTGCATCACAGCTTGATTTTTGGATAATGTTTTAAAAAATCATGATGCCTTTTCTTTCTCTAGTAGACATTTCAGAGAGATTATTAAATTAACACTCAGACCTTATATGGAGAGATAGTCTACTTTGATTTCAAAATGCTAAAATGGGACAAGGACAGACTGAATTCACATGGCCAGGTACTATACAACTCACCCTCAAGCAATGCCTTTATTCCAGGTTACTTTCATTGCCAGGGACTGCATTCCTTTTTGAAATGGTACCTATTTAGGTAAAGTAAGTGCTCAGTTAATACAGCCAAGCTACTTCATTGTATGGCAAGCAGTGGTTGTACCTCAGTGTCACAGAATAATACTGTTGGTTCAATCAACACTTGAGAGACAATCACAATGGAGTAACTTGACTAGAATAGATGGAATAAAAGAGAATAAGACTCAATAATAGGAACAAAATTGCATTCTTAGAGAGGAGTACTGCTCCTTAAAGTCTGGAATATCAGGTGCATATTAAGCAGAGTATCATTTCTATTTAATTAGTGGCACGGACAGTTCTGTTGTGGGACTTTGGGTGGACAATTAGCACTTTCCATATTCCCCATCTCTCTGACCCACTTGCCACCTGTCTCAGCACTCCAAGCAGTCATCCAGGCACAAGCAATGGAGACCTTTCCTGAATGCAAAACAAAGGAAGGAAGGTTGTTCTAGAACCACTGAAAACAAGAAGTGTTTTCTAGTGAAACGAGCTAAGTTTAATCCATAGTAAATAAGCACTCTGTGGAGCTAGTGAAAGTGAATGTATCAATAAAGGTGTACAGGCATAGTAAAGGGAGAATTTGGAATAATTGTGCATTTCTTCTAGAAAAGGATGTGAGGAAAGACAGAAAGTTTCAATTCTGTGGCCTACAGACAAAGCAGTGGATATTGATACTACTTGGCTATCATTCACACATTTATTGGTGCCCTGTTACAGAGAATGCTCTTTCTTCCAACAGAGGCCAGGATGAAAAATCTTGCCTTGCATATGCAGTGGCACTGTGTGTCACAGTACCCTGTTATTTCTCAGTTCTGTCCTGGAAAAAGAGATCCATAATAACACTGAATTCAGGGCAGTAGCTGAGCTAGAGAGGAAGTCAAAGACAAGCGATACACTGTACTTTTTACTTATGACTTTGCATGGTTACATGTAGAGCTCTGGAGAGCTACATTTACCACCTTACATTTGCATCCATACATCTCCATTTACTGCATGCTAAGTCCATCAACACAGGAAGTTATTTTTCTCATAACAACTTCTTACCACAATGAGTGATATTCACAGTGCTATATCTATCAGGAAGCAGGAAAAGCCTCTGTGGCTATTAGATGCCATCAGCATTCCCAACCCATTCAAACAGATTTCTCTAAGCCCATTAGACTACAGCTGCATAAAACGCATCTTCCTCCCTTGTCCTCATGAAACACTCAATCCATATTCTTTCTGTATCTTCACCATATCTTCTGTGTCCACTGACAGTGCACAGGTATCAGGGACCTGTGTGTGGCTCACCCAGAAATCTCAGGAAATTCTGAAGCAAGTGCAGGACTTTCAGCTTCACACACAGAGCATGAAGTCAGGCCATTTACAAGGATAGATTAGTCTTAAGTGAGAATAGTGGTATAATCTCACATCACTGAAGTGTGGCTAGAATATGCTAATACTAAGGCTTGAGGTCCCACTTCCCTCTTCACCCTGCACAGTGTAGAGTGCTGGGATGCTGGTTTCAATATGCACTTTCCTAATTTTTCTCAGAGGACCAGAACTGACATGCTGGAACCCAAGGTTAACACAAGAAACAGATGGTTACAGCTGGCTGCAGCACAAGTTCAGGCATTTCAGTGCTGCAGAGCAGGTTAAGTTTTCTGTGTAGCCACAGCTGCTGCACTGGGTAGTGCCCAGCACCAAGTGCCTGCTTATCTGTGCCTTAGGCCTAGAGGCTGCACATACACACAGGATTGACAATCTGTCCCACAGACAGTAAGGAGAGGCACAAGGCTGATTTGCCTCTTCATACAGCTGGGGTAGGTCACCTCAGCTGCTGCATAATGTCCCTACCTAAGTCCCTTAGCTTACAGTTAGAGAGGGAGAAAAAGCACATCTGCATGTCCTGGTGCCTAAGAATGGTTGATTCTGAAACAGCTGAGTTTACATCCTTAACCCTCACTAAAAGCCCACTAGCACAGGTAGTCTAGAGCTTAGTTGCATCATAAAGACCACAACTATTTTTTTCTGATATAAATTTAAATCTACTCAAGCCAGTATTGAAGAGAGACTGCACCTACAATCCATGGCTTCTTTATGGTGAGCATTTGCACTGTTACTTTTCATGGCTTATTAGGATGAGTTTTATCAAATAACAGAGGCTGGCTTGTACTGTGCACAGCACATGTATTTTTGAGTATGCCTGCAATGCCAGAAAGCATGCCAGGGAACACTTTTTTCACCTGATTTCATGTGAAATTTATAAACACATTATGGAGTGTCTTTGTCTCCATCATCTGTAATACCCTGAAATCGCCAATACCACGAAGGCTGGGACAATCTGCCTTAAGGATCAACTGAATCTACATTACCCATATGTTCCCCAGTGCATTATTGTAACCATTCCTTGTATTGTCATTTAATCCTGGTATCTAACAGCAAATCCTGCAATTCCAGGATGCTTTCAAGGTGTTTTTAACTGCCTGGAGTCTCTTGATGAGACACACTACATAAACCTGGATTGTGCAACCACCACAGCAATAGACTGTATGAAAAGCTCCAGCTGCAGGGGTTGCCAAAGAGGCTGTGACCACAGCAGGCTGGAGTAACCCAAAAGGGTGCTTGTGAAATGTTTGTGCTGCTGGCAGGCAGCACATTGCCAGGACAGATCACACATCATGCATTTGCACATCAAATGAAGCTGCACTGGTCTGAGAGCATGGGAAAGGCCTGTCTTGAACGGCATGTGTCCTACTTCCTAAACATGTATATTTTACACTTTACACTTGGTTATTGGCCAGATTGAAAGTACCACAAGTTCCCCAAAGCTTGTCGTTTTGCCTTTGAAGTAGAACTGTTTGGATAATGTTTCCTTTGGCAATTTATCTATGTAACAAAGCAGGAACTTAACTGCATTGGCCTCTCAACAATCCTCCACTAGCTTTTGTCGAAGTCTTCATACCCTTGTGTATATGCATTCTCACAGAATTTCATCACTTTTTGTGACCATTCTTAGCCCCTCTCCTTCTTCCTTATGGTTCTGCATGGTGAGGCTGGTGCTCATATTAACTCGCTTAATTCTGGGGGTTTTCCCTGCTCTATGTATGCCTGGCTGAGTTCCCATTTCCTAGAGCAGCATAATTAGCAAGATTTTGTGTGCACCTCATTTTTGCTAACAAACAAAAAAGAAAATGTGTTTCTACTGCTTGCCCTTGCAAAAGGGCTTCAGTTCATGGTCCATCACTTTTCTCTCTCTCCATACTCCCTCCGTACCACAAGATGGGACATAGAGCAGGATCTCCTGAGAAGTTTCTGCTGTTTTCTGCTTTCTATTGGTTCAAAATCTCTCCTGCAGTCTTTGGCACTTGACATCTAATCTCAAAGCACAGGTCAGTGCCTGGCAAGAGAGGCCTCCTTTTACTTTTTGATTTTGAACATCACAAACACTCAGGTTTCTGGGAAGGATGCTGAATGGAAAAGCACTCTTTGCTCCCATCAAGAAACTGCAGATAAGGGATTTTGGCTAAAGCACTCCCCACTAGGGGATGCCTAGTGGCATCTGACACTACTAGGTCAGAACTCACAGCTTGTTCATTCACCAGAGAAGATTGTGGCTCTCGCTCAGAGCTGGCTGGTGGGATGCCCTATCACAGGCTGAACAGCTATGGGGACTAAGTAGGCAGCCTTTATTCAAACCAAGTATTCCAGAAAAGTCACCAAATACTCTTCAGCCTTATTCCTCCAGCATCACATGCAAACATATCTTATTTTAAAAACAACCTGGCTGTGAAATCAAGGAGAAAAACATAACTGTTGCTAAAGAAATGGGCATTGACAGACAGAGTTACCAGTCTGTTGTTCCTGAGTAGCCTGGAAGTCCTGAGCAGTACCAGGAAAGCTCCCACATCATGATGCTGCATTGCCCCAGGGTTGCCATGTTTGGTGTGAGGGAGGAGGAGGCTGAGAGCACCACACCCCTTCTATCCTGGACTGAAACTAAACTGGATCAAGACCCTTTCTTGAAAATTTCCCCCATGTTTCTCCACAGCGCATTCTACATGCTGCATTCTACCTTAAGACACAGGAAGCCGTTGCTACACTGCTCCTGGGAACTGCTAAGTTGGCCAGGTCTCTGAACACACCAATATATACAGAACCACCTATTCCCATAATGAGACTGCAGCAAAACCCAGAACAATTCCTACTCCGTCTTTTCTGCAGCCCAACATCTCCAGCAGTCTTCCCCTTGCAGCATTTTCCTCCCAAGGACGTATTTCTGGGGAAGAATGCCCAGAAAATACCACTGGTATAATAGTCTTTTACAGGAGTTTCCTTAGGGAACATCTGACACTCCACAAGTCCCACTAGATTCCCTTTCATGAACCTTTCTGATGACATTATTTGAGATCACTCTAGTGGAAAAATTATAGTAGGCTCCAGCTGCTAATGCCTTTCAAAAAGACACAGAGAGATGCACATATCTCCTGCCTCTGTAGCGACTTCATAGTCAAGTCTCCGAGACAAATGTTGATAGTTTATTTCATATTATAGAGACATAAAAACAACTATGACACAACTCACTGCAGAAACTGTTTCTCAGTGCTCAAAATCACCTTGTAGCTCTTTCCTATGAAAATACCAAGCCCATTTTCTTCCCTGTAGTGATCTGAATGTGTATTATAGAAGGGCTGGTGCAATGCTCTGCTAAAAGACAGGATTGCTGGTTGCTTTCTATTGTAAAAACACATAGAGCATCCTGAGATCTTTCTCAGGGTTTTTTCCAAAGAGGCTCTTTTAACTAACTGTGTTCTTAGGTAGAACAGCAACAAATGACTTGATGATTTGTTTTTACAATGTCCTCTCTGGGAAGACTAATTACCATCTAACCTTCTAGCATGCAGTTTCAAACATAAAAAGAGTGGGGCCCCATTCCTTTTCAGGAAAAATTCATACTACAGGCTGCAGAATCTCTCTGGGTAAGGGCATTTTACTGAAAGTTTCTAAAAGCTCTAGGATTATGGGCTGGCCAAGAGATTTCATGATGCTTTTAGAATTATGCTGATAGAATAAAAAATTTTAGAATGAAAAACTGAATGGAAAAAATCCCACACTTTCCTCAGTTTTACTATTTGTCTCTTTGGGGTAGTAATACAGTCACCAAACCAGAGCCAGTGGAAATGCTGTTCTCAGCTGTTTTGTTGACAAAGCACAGAAGAACAAAGGTAAATTTCATGCATTAATTGTGGAAGTTGTGTTCAGCAGCAAGAACCATGTTGCACAGAGCACTGTTTTGAGCCACCAGCAGATTCTGCCTGAGAAAGGAAATCAAATGGATGGGCTTCTTCTAATTTATCTTCGTTTCACATAAAGTTTCAGGAAAAGCAACTTTTCATCTTTATTATTCTTCCTATTGGACTTCTTTCTCCCTTCATAATTCCTTTTCCTCTTGGAGTAAATGGTGCCTCTCTAAAGGTTTGGGCTGAGGCAAAGCCCAGAATGTGCATGTAGTCTCTGCTGGTATTTTCCAGCTGTGCACTTACACACTGGGAAGGCCAGGCAGTAGCTTCTCACTTCACTGTGTTCCTGGGTGATTCAGACTGCAGAACAAAGGCAGCAAACGTCTCTGAGTTTTCTGGCTCAGGCACAGCAGCCAGTGTTTGGTAAGCCCTCAGTCACATCTGCACAAGCCTATCTTAACCATCCTCTCCATTCCAACACAATTATTGTAATCAAGCTTTACAGCAAATAATTTTGTAATCTACTTTTACTGGGCAACTAAGCAGCAGCAAACATAGTCTATGTTCAGAACTCATTGTTCAAACGTGTTTTATAACCTCTAAGATAAAAGTAAACTTGCTAGGTTTTTAAATCTTTCCCTGTTTTGAATGTTATTAAAGCTCTGGAAGCTGTACTTGATTCCTTTAGCTTGAGTTGCAAACTGCTACGATCACAGGCTAATTAGGATCTGAGTGACTGTAGATGCTGCTGAGCAAAGAGAAAAATTGATAAACCAGGGCAAAATTTACAGATGGGAATGGGGAGTGGGAGGCTTAAACGGGTTTTCACTTCCTCTTTTCCCCACAGTCCTTAGCACACCTCGTACAGGCTCATGCCCCGCTCCCAATCACGCACTTGATCACATCTTCTGCACAGCTCCTCCTCTACAACTGTCCTTTAAGTGGTATTATTTTAGAAATTCAAATAAAAAGGTTCCTCTGCATATAAGACATCTAGTTACATAAACCTCATACAATATTCAGAATTTCCAGAATCCATATAAAATCCAAGCCCATGCATTTGCTTCAGCTGCTTATTTATGTCAGGGATTTTCAAGAAGTTCAGACCTGGAAAGAAACTTGTCTTCTCTTCATGAGACTGTAGATATCATCACTTCCTATGGAATACATTTACAACACAAATAGGCTTTGGATGATCTACAAACCAAAGTTACAAGAACTGTGGGAGTTCCAGTTACAAGGTAAGCATCCATTTTGAAACTGTTCTAATAAAATCAAGTTATTTCAGCTGCAATGGCCTGCAGGGACAACAATATTTGCTTTCTTTTGCAACATCTTTGTCAATCCTCCTTCATGGCACAAAAAAAAAGAAGTTGCTAATTAATCACCTGATTATTTGTATGCACTTGATCAGAACCATGGCCTCACTGTCCTCTGCAAACATCCTAGATGGTACAGGCCTTGAAAGTTTTAAAAATAAAATGAAAATTTATGAAGAAAATTATTATTATTATTATAATTTTACAGACAAGAAGGTGATACAGAAAAAAAATTGAGTAACTCAACCCAAGATTACAGAGGACAATCTGCTGCAAAGGCTAGGACTAAGCATGGATCTCCTGGCCCCTAGGACAATGTGACCTACTTGGTACTGGATTGTTACTTATATCATTGCAAAGAAAAAATTAATACATGCAAACACATATACAGATGAGGTTCTTGCAGAGGAATTCAGTTTGTCTAAAGATCTGTGGAAGTAGAATTTATACTTCTGACTAAGTGAGTTGAGGAAAGCTCTTGAAATTCTTTGGAACTAATGATCTTTCAAGGCCTTATGTAGTGGGGTCTGATTTTCCTTGTGACACATAGCCACACCAGCCACTTGCTTCTACACATTTAGACTCAGAATAGGATCTCTCAGGTAATGAATAGTACCATCAGCTTTCACCACAGCTTGACCAGAGACAAATGAGCTCTTCAGCACTTGTATCAATCTCCTGCAGTTCTGGTGTGTTCCTGTCTCTCCCCGGCCAAGTGGCAAGTTCCATCTTGGATGCACCTGTGATTTATTTGTTTGATTGTTTATTTATTTTTACACATATATGTGTTCAGGCTGCAGATTTTTTGTTTTGATGGACATGATTCAATCCCTGCATTCCCTTTTTCTCCCCATTCCTACAATTGCTCTCCACAACAGATGAGTTTGCAGAGGACCTAAGCACTGTTCATCCCTGATGAGTTCACTGGGAACTGACAGTGTTCAGCACCTATAAAAACCTGGAATATACAGGTATTTGGGTATCTGTGAGGTATTAACTCAAGGAAGCAACTAGAGATCAGTTGTGTTTAACACCAGTTAACTGTAGCCTGACTAAAAATCTCAGAAAAGCTGAGTCTAGAGATGGAACCCTACCCAACATTCCTAACTGAGGTCCAGCCAGCACAGGCAGTGGCTTTCAGGGGAGGGCTCTACCCCGAGGTGACCCTGGTGACTGGATCCTTTGAGACAGCAGTGGGGGATCAGACACACAGAGCAGGTGACAGCACCTCCAGCACAGACATATCAATTTAGAGCAAGATTCATTTTGTCCAGGTTCCTAATTTGGGAATCTTATTTAAATCTTACCCTGATTAATTCAAATCATATTCAATGCTGTATGCTTTAAACTCACAGCTATTGATGACTGATAGCAAATCTACATAACTATGTATGAAATGTACTGGGTTACCTTCAGGGAATCCTGATTAAAGCCTCTTAAAAACTTAATTGTGAAATTCTGAGGAATGAAAACATCAAGGGATAATAAAAAACTCCTCTGTAACACAGGTACATTAATGCTTTGAGAATGTAAAAAAAAAAAAAAAAAAGAAGAAAGTGCATATTTGCATATTTTTAAGCAAAAAAACCCTATAATTTTAGAAAAACATACATAGAGAAAAAACACATAAACAGAAACTAGTAGAAGTTCATTCTGAATTCTTGACAATTACCATTCTAAAAGTTCATGATTTTGTAAACTGATTGGATAATTCATGTTGATATGCTTTTTCTTAAACTCTTTCCACTCAATTGTTTTGGTTCCTTTTGCACCTAAGCATTTATATAGTGTTATTTATACAGACCTGTACATTATTTTCCTCTACTCTTTTATTACTAGTCTTGGTACTCTTTTTCGCTTTCTAATACTGAACAAACAGCATATAGTCACAGTAGCTCCTTGCTCTAAGCTCCTGGTATTTTCTTTTTACAGTGCAATTACAGTGCAATACCCTCCTAGAAGCTACCAAGTACTACAAACAATTCAGTTGCCTTCACAAATAAAATGATATGCCCAAGCCAGTGCAAACAAGTGATGCAATGCAAGCTGTGTTCTTCCCAAGGGTGGAGAGCACTCCCCAACCAAACTCTCAACTTGTTTCTTCCCAAGGAGAATAACTTGCAAGGTCACTTTTGAACTCTTCCTTCCCATGGGGTGGCCACAGTCCACCCAGCAGAGCTATGGGAAAAGAAAATTAACCTTTGAACCATCCTTGCCCATATACAGTGTAGATGAACTAGCAAAGAGCAATACACAACACTATTTGATTGCAGTTTCACTTGCAAGGATCGAAAGATTCTCCTAAATAACCTGGAAGGGCCCATGACTAATAACAAATTCCTGTGACTTTATGCAGAAGCTCAAATGAGATGGAAACATCTAAGCCTAGTATAAATTCCAAATGCACAATCCTCAATTATGGTCTTAATGTTTCTATAACAGTTGTTGGTGATTTCCATACAAATCTATCATTCAGAAATGTTTTAACTAAAAGAAAAACAACACAATCTAAATAGACTGCATCTTCATACTGTTTGCTGTTTAAAGCACTGTGGAAACAGATAACACTAAAATATATTATTTAGTGTAACAAAGGAATTGATGGGATTAGTACTATAACAATTCTTTAGTTATTAATTAGGCTTCTTTATATGACCATTGTTTGATCACTTAAAATCTACATTTGTTATTCTGATGAATATAAATAGCATTTTTATTATGATTTTATTCTTTAAGAAGGGAAAATATGTATCTCTGAATTGGACCCTACTGACATTTGGACTTCTGGCAGTTTTTCAAATATATAACTAGACATGAGCAGAAAAACATATAAAAGAAGACATAAATTCAGATGCATTAAGAAATATTTGGACTTTTGCAAAATGTTGAACATCTCTGAACTCTCACTAAGGCTTAATACCCAAGTACTCCTATTGTCCTCTTCATTCCCCTGCTCGTTCCCATTCAGAATGTTTCTCATAGTACAGTGCACCAGACAATTTTTTCTTGTCATGACAGTCTCAATTCAGCTGACTCTGATTAGAAATCTCTTCTTGTGGCTGCCCAACCCATTCTCCACACCAAAGAATGGTGATAAGCAGCCAGGCTTCTTAAAGGCCAGACCAATATTTTTTCAATCATTTCAGACATTACTAGCCCATAACATAGAACAGAACACTTCAATATCAGCCCTTTGCAATTCAATCAATATTCTTACCTCACAAGTGAAAGAACCTCAAAAAACTTATCATCTTTTGTCTTAAATGTGTACACATATATCTAAGAAGCAAAAAAAATCTAAACTGTCACTGCACATGGGAATGGACACGAGAACACACAACAGATGCTTGTTACTCTGTACTACCGGGAGGTTCTCAGACTGTGCATGGTGGGGAACAGTCTGCAGGGAGAATCTCATACCACCTACCAAACACTGCTGCTGGGAGATTTTCTAGCTTCTTTCAAGCAGATAAACAGCTTCTGGAGTGTTACAAAGGGCCATGCTTGGGCCAGTTTGGACTGAAATTGTGCATCTACTACACACAATAAATAGAAGCTTCTTGCACAGGGTAATATGATTATTAAATACGATAATTAAAATGTAGTCTTCATGCCCACAGAATTCCATAGCATCTAAAAGAATCATGAACCAAAGGTTTGACCTTCCAGTAGGTAACATCTGTTGTCCCAGTGATGTGTTCCTCAACAAATATGTGCATAACACTAAAGAAAACATGTGACATCGGTAAAGAAAAACAAAGCAAAACAAAACAAACATGGGAGGGAGAAAAGACAAGAAAAGACATCACATTTTTCTGAGCAGGGTAGAACAAATGTTTGACTGAGAAGCTTCAGGTTCGGCTGGGAGAAGGCCAAGACTAATTTAACCTTTGGTCAAATGGTTGGGAGTTAGCTAGTTTCCTTTTTCCTCTTACATCACTCTCAGAGATTTCGACAAAAATAATATAGCCCCGATTACATGACATTACAGGCTCTCATAATGCACTGGGGAGGATAGTGTTGAAACCCCTTAGAGACAAATTAATCCCAGCAAAGCAACAGCTGTAAGATTGCTATAAAGGGGGAAAACAACTACAATGTTTGCATTATGTACTTACATGATTTTAATATAACTTATTTAGGGAATTAGATTATTGGACTTTTTAATAGGTCTAACAGCTTTGTATCATCATGAAAATATCAGCTGTCAGGTTGCACATAGTTGCCCTTAAGGCATTTAACTACTCAGTACATCCCTGTAAAAAGCTAAAGCAGACCCAGGTATAAGACAATTTCTCATGCTTTTGGAAATTGTATGCAGCCAGAGAACACATGTTCTGCTGGGTTTGTGTGAACATGTTGGAACGATCACCACTGTTGTCACTGTGTGCCTCCTGAAGCCCCTGTGAGCGCTCAGGTCACCTGCTCAGTCCTGGGATGCTGCTGCAGTCGTGGCACTTCCAAATCAAGAATTCCCCAGCTGAAGCAAACACGACCCTCCTGTCCTGCTCTCCTGTTACTCTATACACACCCCCCTTTTCTTGCACTCTTAAACGTGTTACCAAACATGTGCTGTTCTCACCTGCTATAAAACCACTCTGGTTGTAGCCCACACACTTATTTTGGGAGAAGACAAACTGACCTAAAGGCAGATTCCAGTTTAAGCTCCCTCTCTGTAGCCAATCCACACCCTTCCCAGGTGCTGCTGGACAAAGATCAGCCACCTGCACCCAGCCTGGCAGAATCTCTGTCACAGCAGCCACCCTCAAGACCACCTAACGGGCCTGGAGAGCTGCAAAGAGATTGTTTTATTTGGGGCTGACTGCAAAGGGTGTGCTGAGCCATTGCAGCACTCCTGCCCATCACACCTCCTGCCCCCACAGCACTGGGTCAGACCTCATGTGTGAGCCCCACACACCAGGCATTCTGGGCAGGGGTGATGCTCAGCACAGGCAGGACACAGGACAGGTCACGGGCAGGTTCACCTGGGCCAGCTCTGGACACAGCCCAAGAAGAGAAGCGCTGCAAAGCCTGGCTGGCTGGCTGACGGCCCAGCCACAACACTGGGATGCTGCCAGACACCACCTCTTGTCCCCAGGCCCACAGGGGTACGCAGTGGGCTGCAGGCTCACCACTGACAGCCTCACCACTCACAGCCTGACCACTCACAGTCTCACCACTCACAGCCTCACCCCTCACAGCCTCACCATCAGCCTCACCACTCACAGCCTCACCATCAGCCTCACCATGAGCCTTCAGCCATCCTTGTGCCCTCACCCTGGCAGCACAAACCCCTGGTGCAGCCCTGCCCTCCTCTCACAGCCTGTGCATCAGCTCTGCCCAAGCACTGAACGAAACCCTTGTGGGAAAGACTTCAACAAAATCCATTGCTTTTTTGAGATAAAGCAGCCAAAACTACCTCCCTCGGTTTATAGCAGCCGGTGGAAAGCTGTGCAGTAAGCGAGAAGTGCAGAGACCTCTGCATGTGTTATGAGAAGAGAGGAAGATGATTTTTTTCCAAACTGAGAAAATATGCTCATATGGAACAGTATTTTTAGGTGTTTTGTGTTGCTACTTTGAGAACAGGTTTTATCTTCCCTTACTTAGTTTGGATTGCACGTCTGCCTTCCAGTTTGGAGGAGTAGAGAGTTGGTCATGGTAACTGTGAAATATGACACTACATGCATTTTTAAGAACTGGTTTTATATATGGTAAGGTTAATTTAATCCAACTAAACTGTAACTGCAGTTTGTTAGTGCTTTGTTTAATAAATTGCAGCTAATAATGTAATAGTATAACAACTAGTTCATAATGTCACAGATATTGCTGTGAAACTTAGTGCATATTGCAACTTAATCTCATGAAAAGCATAAAGCAGTTTCAAGAAAATCTGCATCACTTTTGAATAAACACCATTTTTTATTTAAAATTGGGCTTTTTTTAATCAGGTGAGACAATATATGATGCTGTTATGTTTACCCATATATTCTTCATGAAAACATATGGCTCTTATGGCAGATTTTAGGAACATACTACTGGACCTATGCCTTGATTAATTCTGTATCACTGTGTTGTATGTAATCCACAGGGGTTTAAATATGTAAAAATCCTCAAGGGCTTAAAAAATATACTATCTTACAGAAATTTTAACATAATAAAATAAAATGTGGAAACTTGAGAAGAAGTAATTAATAAAAGCAGTGAAAGCTTTCACACTGTGTTAAAAGCTCAACACTACCCCCAAACCTAAAAGCTGTGAAGGCATATGCCTCTGGTGTGCAGGCTGCACGTCAGGCTGGGGTTGGGCTGCTGCCCATCTGAGGGCTGCTAAGGTGGGCCAGAGACCAGAGCTTTCCCTGATAGCTTGGGCAGGTTCCTAAACCCTGCAGCTAAGACACTATTAGTTGTTGCTATATAATTCCCATTCACACTGTTCACAAAGCCACAGCACTGCTCAACTGTGAAATCAGAAAGATGGAGGAGCTTCCAGGCAACAAACACTGCCAGGTGTGTAGTGAACATGCAGCTGCCTGCTGTGCTTTGCTGAGAACAGGGCTCCAAGCAGCCAGATCTGCCCAGGGACCATTGCTGTGGCCTGGCTGGCAGGGCCTTCCTGCATTTTGGGAGGGCAGAAAGGGCCTGTTGGGGTGACGTGTTGTTTACAGGAGGTCTTACAGATAAGAAATTACCTGTGTTCTTGTGGAGAGCAGAGCTGACACTTAGGAGATGCAAACTATGTCTCAAAGACAAGGGTCTCCACTGCTATGCAAGGTATGCTTTGATGTTATTCCTCCGAATGATCTTTCAAGACCTACTGAATTGGAAAGGCATCTCTGCATAAGGTGGAAGAAACAATCAGAACTGTTAAGTAACAAGGCCATAACACAGCACTTCCCTTGAAACGTAATTGTTCTGCATACATGGAAAAAATATATAAGTCTGCTGGGAAATTAACAAGGTCTTTCAAGGATCATTCCAAACTTGGAAATCAAGAATGCTCTTACTTCATGAATGCCTTATTAACTGTATACACTTTCATACATTTTCTACAGAAATTCTACACTCTAAAGTGTATGGCCTCTGCAAGAAAAAAAAAAAACAAAAACAGGAGAGAGAGTGGGGCAAAAAAATAAAAATATGAGCAATGTATGCCTTGCAGTTATTTTTCAGTCCTACATTATATGAGAACTGTAATCTCAAGCAGGAACTAAGTGCATGAAGTAAATGAGAAAAGCCCATTTAAGTGTAGCCCACAGTGCAATGATTACAGCTTTTTTGATCTGCAACTGACTCTATGACCTTGCCACTGTGAGAGGCCTGATCCTAGCTATCCTCACCATCTAAAAAGACAAGTGCCATTTGATCAGCTTTGCTCTAGCAGGGCAAATAAAGAGGCTGGATGTCTAGATAAAGGATAAGATAGGATGGTAGCAAGAAGACTACTAAAATAACCTGGAGCATAACAAATGGTCTACATGAATGTCAACCCGTATTAATAGTGCTCTGAAAATTCACTGTTTCAAAAAGGACACTAGAACAACACTGTTCAGCCATTAGCATGCAAAAGTAATTACTTGAAGAAAAGCAGGGATCGGTAATCCATGGCACTTATGGCCAAGAAAAGTCAGCATATGGATACCTTGTAGGAGGCCTAGTGTGCAGCTGAGAGCTGGGGGTTCCAAAAGCTGAAAAGAGATATCCATGGCAAGTAGCAGCTTCCAGCTTCCACCGAGTTCAACCACACAAGGAATGGCCATAGCACCCATCAGCCAGCCCATCTGGAAATCAAAAGGAAATGGGAAGTTCTGCTTTGCCAGAAGAAAGTTGCTGCCATTAGTTCTTACCTACTTGCATCCAACTGTAGAATATCCAGTTTGGACACCAAAATAACAAACTGACCACTCACAAAATGCTGTTCACCCCAGTAGTACAACACATTGTTAAACCAGTTCCATGATCTAGTTGAGTAATTTCAGTGAAGCTGCTTTTTAAAAATATTGGGACCATACATTTCTAGTAATTACATGATGAAAATCACAGGGCTTTTTAGAGGATAGTCTGGTACGGGCAAACTAATCAACATAGTTTATTTAGAGGAGCAATGAGATTAGAGTTTGTGGAACTGTTACATTTCAGCCTTATTAATGATTAGAATATGGAAAAAAAAAAATCCTTTTCCAGGACTGACTAATTCACAATCTGTTGGGTGAAAGAAGGGGGAGATAGCTGAGGTTGCTCTCCTGAGCCTCTGCATTAAAAACCTTTGTATGATCCAGCTTTTAATAGACCATTATAACATATTAAATATAACAGTTTTAAAAACCATTATGCAGTCTCACTGCATATAAATGCAGACACATGCATACATGCATATTACTGAAATATATATTTTTCCTTAACTTCTGAATATGAGAGCCATGCTGGTAGTCAGACTTCTCAAATATCTTCCATTTCATGGTACACTTTTATGGTGGGAAGTTATTGACATCGGAAAGTAAGAATAATGAAACTGAGGTCACAGAGATATTTACACTGGTGGGTGGATCCCACAGCATTCCTGTATGATTTGATTGTTTTGATGACCCTCTTTTTGGGATTCTGTCACACATTACATCTGATATTTGGATCTTGGTAACTTGAAAGGGACACTCAGAGGTCTGTTTGGTTTCTGTTACCAGTTAGTTAACACAAGGTTAAAAAGTCTGCCCTTGTTCAAGCCAATGGCACAATTCCCAGTGACGCAAGGAAGTTTCCAAACTCCCTGTCCCAAAGTGATAACAAACCAAACAGAAGGAGCCATAGAGATACCAAGCTGAGTAAGGGACACCTAAGAATATCCAGGGAACATCCAGAGAAATCTGATCAAATTATTGAGGAGGGAAAGGAGAAAAAATAGTCAGCAGTATGCAAGTGTCTTTAAAAGGCAAGCTTTACTTTAAATTTTGCTGTCAAAAGGGAAATGTGGGAATTATTGCCTTAAAGGTTTTTCTTTAGTTAGGAATTGACAAACCACTGCTGCATAAAGCAATAAAAGAAATAGAGTACAAAAAGCCATATTTAGATCATAAGCAGAAATCTCATAAAGAAAAGCAGAAATCTCCCCAGACCTGAGATGAGCCTTCCTTTTGTTTTCAGACCATTACTGTAAAGCTGCTAACCTTCACAGATACTGTACCACAGTCTGCCCAGCAGGAATTAAAAACCCAGCCCACAGTCATTGAAAAAACAGAGTATTGACACATTAGCAACAAGGACGTGTATGTATGGCTGTGAATAGCACAGCTCTGATCCTGGTGCAGAAGCCTAGGGCTTCATTACATTTAATTACTTCCGGCTTTAAATCAAGGCCTGCTTCAAAATGAGGGTGGCTGCTATTAAGCTAAATTACTTTCCCCTCAAGCTTGTATGGAAAAGTACAGTACCAAAGGAAGACAGCTTCTATTAAAAGCAGTATGGTAAAGGTGCTGCTGCCAGTCTAGAGATGGTTTGTAACTGGGAGCAGCTCATAAATGAAGCTTTATATGGTACCAGTCTTCAATATTTTATAAGGGAGAAATGTTCGTATTTGACTCAGTTCCTTTCTGCCTGATTCTTTTTGCAGCTCTTTGTGCTGCTCTGAACTGCTACATGACAACTGTTCCTAATGCAGGAGCCCCACATCAGCACACTGATCGTTCTTCCTGTGGGCTTCCCCTTTCCAGGGTGGGTATAGGGAGTGCCAGTACCACACGCAGCAACACGAGACTTCCCAGAAACAGAGTGCTCTGAGATGCAGGCAGGTTTGGGTGACCATGTGTTTGAGCACATATTTCAAACATAAACACATTAAGTGATAGAAGAAACCTTCTCCCACAAAGGTCACAACACTTACATGCAGGACCTACCCAGATGACAGGCCAAATTAATACTGGTTAAAAAACCAGTACACAGTGAAACACCAGCAACAGCCCTTGAAATAATCTGCTGTGGATATACCAGATTCCTAGCAGACAAGCTGAAATTAAGATGAGGGATGGGTTACTCAAATCAAACCAAATACAAACTTAATGAGATTTTACCCAAATCTTCTGACAGATTTTTTTAATCCCTGTTGTGTTTTGGCTCTCACTCATATTCAGCATCTGCTCTCTATCCTTGATCACTATCTGAATATTTGTTCCATGCACTTAATTTCATTCTCTTTCATTTTACAGCCTGCCTGGTTCATTTGTTCATTCTTTGATTTGCCCTCACATTTTCTCAGCTCTTCATCTCTTTCATTTTTTCCCCTGTCTCCTGGCTTTATTGTCTCTCTCTCTCTCTTTTTTTTTGTCTTAGTCTATACAGCCCTAAATTTCTCTTCCCTATTTCCCTGTTGCCTTCCTGTCACCATTTGTTTTCTATCACCCTGCTTTTCTGCTGGCTGATGTTGGAAATATTTCAGGAATTTGTAATTCTCAGTGCCATGAGAACCGTTATCTTTGCATTTTCACTGGTGAAAGTACTCTCAGCATGGTGAAGATGATGAGGATGATGACGGACCGGGCCTGGGACAGAGAGGCTTCAGATGGACTCTTCCCTGAGCCCACTTTGCCTCCGAAGTGGTACGCTCCAGTGTGGAATGTGCGAGAGGAAGCTGGGTCCATGGGGAGTGTGCAGGCTGGGGGCAGGGAATGTGTATTGAGAAACCTCAAATTCCACACAACAGAAATGAGTACAGGAGAAACTGAAATACAAGAAAGAAGCAAGATGAGGGACCAGCTGGAGAAGGGTGGGAGGGAAACACAGGAAAAAAAAATACACCCACCACCACCACACCCTAGACTTCAAGTTTTTCTTTCATGCAGGTGCAGATGAGCAGCAGTACCAGCTCTTGCTAATGTTCACTTGCTCTGAGTAGTAACACTAAGAAAGTCTCAGACCGCAATCTGCCCGTTATTTCTTTCCCTGAGCAGGGTCAGGGGTCACCTTTAAAATAACAACTGCAAACAAAAGGCAATTACATGGAATAAAAAATGATCAGTGACTGAAAAAGCTAGCCAGTGCATGGAGTGTGGTGACTTGTCACTGGAATATGACAGTATGCCAACTCAAAGTCACCACAGAGAGAAAAATAAATAAGCAGATAAGTGACTGTATTCTAATACCAAGAGATGTCTCAGGAAAGGACTATCAAAGGTTAACCAACCTGCTTTGTTATTGTTTCTGCTGCGCCTGCTATTGTTATTTGTATTCTGGTATCACCAAGAGGCCTCAACCATGATCAAGGTTGTTGCTTTAGACACAAGATAAATATGCACAGGAAGAGAAAGTTCCTGTTTTAAAACTTAAAGCTTAATGGATGAGATGAGCAAGTTGAGGAAAAACAGAGATAATGAGAAGTGAAATTACTCAAACTGAGTCACAGCAGGTCAGTCTAAGAGCTCTATCCTGTCTTTTAGAGTTGCAAGGAGCTGAAAAGGAAGAAATTTGGAATATTGTGTATACTATTATGATTATTGTTCAGAAATGTAAGAATTCCACAGTGTCTTCTTTCCTTAGTGATGGAAACCTCCTCTGTATGTGGAGATAAAAGTTAGCTTGTGTTTGTCATTCGCTCAGTTGGTCCTTCATATGCCCACCATAATGTCTCCCCATGATAAACATACATAGTACTCACTACCATTTACAGGTTGTGTGCATGGTGATGAGATAAGGATACGTTCAGCTACTACAAAATGTCTTTGTCTTGTCCAGCTCTCTTCCTTCTTCCCTTCAGTTTCAGAGCTGGCTTTAGTTAAGCTCTCACAGTTTCAGGAGCTGCCAGAATCGCATGCTGTTACAGAACAGGTGACCTGAATCAGTAGCAGGACTTAAGAGCATCTTGGACTCTGTGGTCAGCTCTGCTTCAAGTTCACATTCTTCAAATACTACTGCAAAGAGTTTGCTAAAACATTCCCTTCTGCATTTCAGCTCCAGCTGAAATCCAGATATTAAAGCTAGTAGCTGATAAAGGCAGGTTTGGAACAATAATAATCTCTGAACATGCAAGAGGCTATACAGAAAGGACTGGACAAAAGAATCTGACCTCCATAAATTTAAATTGTGGCAGTAAAAGTTCAGATTAAGCATTAGGGAAAGCATTTTTAATGTTAAATATTATACTGGATTAGATAATCAGAAAAGCTGTGGTGTCTTCATCACTGGACCCCTTTAAGAATAGTTAAACACTTATTTGGAATGACTGACATAGACTGCATCACTTCTTGGGGCAAGGAGATAGACTGGATGTTTGATCAGCATTATGGTTTTTCACATTTTTCATTGCAATTGGTCACCTGGAATAGAAGTCATTTCTGTGGACAGAACATCACCAGACTTCTGGTAATGCTCATATTCAAATGCCCCAGTCGTCAAACATTTGTGTTGAGAATGGGTTTGGCAGAGTGAAAAAGGGAAGCTATCAACATGTCTTGAATGGTAATCTGGAGTCTAAAAACCAGAGAATCAATTCAACTGTGAAGGACAGAATGCATTTGGGAATGTCCTCAAATCACTTCCCATATTGAGAAATCACAGCCATAATTTTCTGTGCAACTGACACAGTTTCCAAATACTGAGGCCACCTTCACATTACCTCAGGTACTATCTCTTTTCATGTAGTTTGATGCAAAATTACACATGATTTTTCCTGAAGAGAAGAGAGGGTAAGGGCTCTCCCTACAAGGCTTATGGGCAAAAAAGAAAAAGAAGTTGACATTTTAAATTAGTACTCTTGATCACCTCTTGTGTTAGGTTCAAAACATTATCTTCCCTGTTCAACATGTCAATCTGTTTGACTTTTGTAACAAAAATACAAGTCAGACTTGTGCATATTGCATTTCAGAAAAGTTTTTGGGTTGGTTTTTTTTTTTGAAACATCTGTTTGGAAGTGTTAAGGTTCTGCTGAAAAACCTCACACAGATGTGGGCAGCATGCCATATTCTGAACAACAATAGAATCTCCAAGCATCCTCCCAGGACATGCTTAAATAAAATTCCCAAAGAAGAATGAAATGGAAGTTTTTTAACCCAAAATTTCTTCTGCTAAACTGCACATGGTGCTGTATCTGTCCATTTGCAAGGAAGGCCAAGTCAGCTGTTATTTTCCAGCAGTGCCATGTATTGCACTATTGCATTTTGTCCCATTTACCTGGTCCCACAGTATGTTTTCCACTATTCCATGTCTACTGTACCCTAGCACTTTAATCAAAGAAGAAGAAAATGGAGGAGAAAGCACCCCAGAATTCAGAGCAATTAAGGTTTTCTTATTTCTTCTCTTTTTGCCATTACTGTACCCTGTATGTACTAAATATCTGCCAAGATTCTCCGCCCAAACTTAGTGCTCTCAATTCATCCATGCTTTTCAACACTTCTCCAGGGATTCTCCTCCCATTGTTTCTTTCAAATTTCATTTTCTTTTCTCTTTTACTCTCTTGCTTTCTTTACTTTCCCCCTCTATTTTTCACAGTCCCTCTCACCCCTGCAGGAAAGAAAGAAAAAAAAAAGAAAGGAATGAAATGAACTGCATTTTAACAATCAGAATAACAGTGAAACAATGCTCTTGAGATCCCATCTGTTGCCAACACATCTCCCAAGACAGCAAATGATGGGCATTCCTTGCTAAATAAAGAGAATTTCCCACACCCATTAAAGATCTACACAGCAAAGACTGTTGCTTAAGTATTTACTTTTTATGGCATACAAGAAAACTACCTGGAATTGTAAATACCAATGACATATTGTTCACATCTCTACCAAACATGTGGTCAGTGGCCATATGGATAACTTCTGGGTGTGAAATGTCCTTTCTCTTTTTTACAGTGCTACAATATCTTTGTGCCAGAGGCTTTTTTAAAAGTTTAATTGCATCATTCTACCTCCAGTGCATGAGGTTAAATTCTATTTACAAACAAAACTCACATCTCTTCCTACCCCAAAAATCAATCAAAGCAAATGGACTCCGTTCCTACATCCTACCTAATAAAGAGCTGCCTTTTTTTTATTTTTTTTTAAAATAAAAATTCATTCAAACTTTCTCTGATTAGGACTTCACAAATCTTGATCCAGCACAGAAACATTTATACAATCCATTTATATAATCCATCTAATTCACAAAGAATAGCAATTATTTAATTATGAATGCCCTGGATTTATAAAGTGGACTTATCAAAAACAACAACACTTCTCAAAGTTAGACAGGTTACTAAGGCCTTAAATGGGAGCATAGAAAAGCTGCAGAAAAACATGTTTAAAGTGTCATTTCTCATTAACTTGATAATGAACTTCTTCATTAAAAAGGGAAAGTGACAGACTCTTTAAGAGATATTGTGAGTTCTTAAGAATTTTCTTGGGAGTTGCCTTTACATCCCTACTGTTTCAGCTTTAGGTCTGCACTCTAAAGAAATGCAATTTCCATATGGTTAAACAAATGTTTCTCACCAGCGTATCTCCAAACCCAAGTTATTTTGTATCTCCTTTTTCATTAGAGTTGTATCCCAGATGGTGCTTCACAACAATAGGTGTTACTGTGAAAATACTGAGGCTTCAGAAATGTAAAACCACTAGAGAAAATCTGAGGCAAGGATGGGGAAAAAAATGGTGCAAATTAATACCACTTTATTTGCATCAGCACTGAAAGACTGTTTTAAATGGGTAGAAATCCATGATCCAGAGAAATGAAGTAAGGAAAAGGCAAATATGGAAGTGTGTAAGAGCAGGTAATGAGCCTCTATTAGTTGAAGAGATGAAGGGAGACAAAGATGAACCCAAAAAATTTTAAAATCAAGCAATGATATTTTTGAAGCAGCCTGTGAGTTGACTGGGGAACCATTTGAGTTGTTTGAGGACGTGCATTGTTTGGTTATGATCTCTTGCATATGAAAGAATGCAGACAGCACTGCTCTGTATAAGCCAGAATCTGGAGCGGGGAAAGCATGGAATGCCACAAAGAAAGAAACTGCTTTAGGAAAGGTGGAGAGACAAAACCCACCACAAAGAAGATTATGGCTAAAGCAAATCCAAAGCCTGCCATACATGTTTGGTTCTTTAGAAGTATGATTGATGTGGTGAGGAGGAATTATTCAGTGTTCAAGCAGAAGGCCGAATTTCAAGGTAGGGGAAGTAATCAAAAGATCTGAGCAGAGAAGGGAGGCAGATGATAATGGAGTCATGTGAAGGAAGTTGCCCTGCTTTTGCAAGATATTTAGCTGAAGAAATTAGCAAAAAGATATTTAGTGAAGGCGCTGCACAGATTTACAGTTGAACCTGATGATGAAAACAATGATAATGTAAGACACAGTTCATAGGCAAGGATAGCATCTTTTATTATATAGAAATGATGCAGACCTTATTGATGTAGTTTAAAAATAAAGTCTTTGAATAGAAAATTTCCTCTTCCCATTCCATACAAATACAATACAAACCATGTTTTGCAATAACTAAAGTTAAGATAGCTGAGAAAATAGTGGAAAAGACAGAGGCCTAGACTACATAAAAGTACATACCTTAGCAAAAAGCATTGCTATTACTTACAGAATAGAAGACAGCTGTCTGGATAATGTACATAAAACCTTGGAAGGAGAAGGACAGCTGAAACAGTTCAGAGGGGTGAACATATTTGAAAGCAAAATATATGCACTGCCATTATCTTCCAACCAACAAAATCTTTCATTGAAAATTACGGATAATAAAAAGATCTGTGCCAAACTATAATGTATTTCTCCAGCTCAGCACAAACATCTCTGAAAGCTCAAGATTTGATCCTTATATCCAGAAAATGCTATTTCAAAAAATGTTCTCCCTCTGCAGTGATACAACATCACAGATAGAATATTGCTGAATTGATCATCTGCTGTGATAAACTATTTTGGAAATACAGTCTTTCAAGAAGTAATATAAAACCTAGCTTCTGCCTACACATAATATGCTGGGTTTAGCAATCCATTACTCAGCAAGTGCACAAACTGCTTGTGTCTCCTCTATGTGTTAAAATAACCATAGCCAGAAGTAAAAAGTCTGAGTTTCCTCATACAAGGAGGAAACAGGGAAAACGTGTCAGGAGGAAATGGTCACACCTGTTTAGTAATGCCTGACTGATAAAATGGTGTGAACACATTTGTAAACGACCTAAAATGCCTCAAGGATTACACATTGTGGTTACATTTATGCTTCCTTGTCTATTCTGGCAAAGTAACGGTCTCTCACATTTCTAAAATACTGCCATAAAGATGCAGGAAGCACATGCATCAGGTACAGCTTCATATTCTTTCCCAGTTGGAATTTGTTAAATCACTTTTGCATTTTCCCTTCTCCATTCCATGTCCCCTTTCACTTATTCATCTTGAGGTCTGTTTCCTTATCTGGCCATGGCTGTGGAATGGATTTATACCATGGTGCACATGCAAACACTCACTCTCATATTCAAATCAAGGACAGTGGCATTTTCCTACAGTTTGTTGGGTGGGAAGAGTAGGAATATATTCTATAAACAATTCTGAAGGATTATAAATAGTGGCTGCTCCTGTCTGTGTGACAGATCTCAAGTCAGCAAGAACCAGTTAGCCTTATGCTTTCCATCTCTTCTCTCTCTGTGAGATAAAGAAATCCACAACCAATTTGCTACTTGAAAAGAGGAAAGGATGTAAGGAGCACAATTCTCTGACAGATGATGAGGGCTGAATTCACAGCCTTTACTCTTTAGCATCATTAATACTACCTCCATTATGCTTGATGATGATGAAGATATAATTAGTATAAAGATCCATTATGTTTTACTGATGTTAATTGTATGTTGATTATAAATGGGACAGGATGTATTTACATGAGCTTCACTATTCAAGGAAGGTTGTGAAATCAGAGTCCAATCCTGCACCAAGAATAAAACCTGCACCTTCTATAATTGTAATAGTATCCAGATGTTCTGCTGTAACATGAATGCAGGTGGTGAAAGCAGTAAACCGGTATGGAGCAGATGTGCTCTTAGCACAGGTGGGACTTGCTCCCAGTGCTACAGTGAATTTTGCACTCACTGACGTAACAAAAGAAGAGTGCAGAAGATAGAAATGTAAAAAGTGAATTAAAAACATAAAAAATAGTTTCCATTTTGGTGGTGCACAATGATTGTTGAGATTTAAGAAAATCTGACAAGAAGAGCAAACAGGGATTTTTTAAAAACTGAAACAACAAGAATCCAAAGTGGCCAGCAATGGAGCATGTTTAGATACAGAAACCCAGGAGGGTGTAGTACTTCACGTTTTGTGGGATGTGGATAATGTGCATCAGCTGCAGAGATTGTTCCTGCCTCATACCACCACATAGATAATCACTATTAATGTGTTTTGGCTACACATTATTCACCTGACACTTGAGAATTAGGCTCTTCTATACTGTTCTGTTGTGGAAGATATGGGAAGACTAATTCAACTTTGTCAGCAAGCTGGGCCAACAAGCCTCATTCCAATTAACTTTTCAGACTGCATCTAAATAAATCTAAGTCTTCACTGTCATGTAGAACAGACTTTCTGAAATTTTACATAAAGGCTGAATGCTATTTGCACTTCTCTGTCATTATATAACACCTGTTCCCAAAATACATGCACCATTTAGGCCCTCTCTGTGCTAAGTGTCAAACCAATCTGTACCAGTCTAAACAAGGATAATCTGTGCCCCAAAAGTATGTACACTGAAAGACAATCCATTGGATATGAAGAGACAAAATGCACTTGGAAACTGAGAACATAATATCATCTGGATAGGATTGCTATGGCCATGTTCTCTGTAGACATATAAGCAAAGGAAAATACTAGAGAGGGTGTAGAAGGGATGGAATGAGACATTGTGGATGTAGTGTTACAGTGTGCTTGGCAAGTGTAGAAGGCAGCACTGGAGTATATTCAACAGGTTATGCTATTAAGGATCTAGATATCAGAGACAGAATCCTCTGGATACAGAAAGTCTAGCCTGCAACAGACTGTGAAAATGAAATCTGAGATGGATAGATGTCCTGGATTATCTGAAGGATAGGAAAGAAGCCCCACAGCAGCACTCTGAGTGGATCTAACAGTGCAAGACTATGGGTGACAGAAACAGAGGGAAGAAACCACCACATAGTAAGTTAGGACAGTATGGCAGCAGTGTCCTTGGCCAGCAAAACACTCCCAATAAACTTCAATTGCTTGATCGCCAATGCACAGATTTATGTTGGGTTAGTTTTCATTATCTCCATGTCATTATTTATGCTCCATGCCCAGGGACACCACCCAAAATAGGTGGTTTATAGACAAATAATAAAGAGCCTGGTTCCTATCCCACAGAGTTTGCAGTCTAGACAAAAACATCTCTGCTATTCCTAATCGTATCAAGCTGAATCTGACCATTCACATTTGGAGCCCAGATGAGAATAAGATTTCTAAGGCATGCCCCATGACTACCTCCCCTCTGTGAGTTGAGTAATCAAGTTATAAACCATACCATGATGGGCTGGGCAATTAAACATTCTCTAGCTCATCTGAAGAGATTGCTATGGCAACAATTCCTATACCAGCTCTATTGTTGGTCCCATTTCTTCTACCTTCTTCTTTATTTAGTAACAGTCATTCTTTCTCTTATACAAGGTGGTTATCCCGATAGCAGCAGACATACATAGTGTAAGAATGCTGCTATATAAGGAAAATAACATGGCTATGATATGTCTGGATCAAAGAGATAAAAATACAACATACCTAAATTGTGATAATAATTCCCTGTATGAACGAGAAGCCTTATGATGGTATGCTGAAAACATTAACAATGAGACAGCACAATATGTCCTTAAGCAACCTTCAAACAAGTAACTTTAGGGGACAATCACAGGATAGCAAGTGTTCTTCCAGTCTGCAGTGTGTAATTGTTTTGACATTGATAGGACCTAATAGCTTGATGGCTGCAGGATATTTTACAGTGGCTGCAGTGCACTGTGGCCATATCTAAGTTAGCTTTAAATTAGCCAATAGGAGTACCAATCACTGGTCAAAAGTTAGCTGCTTTAAGACTTACATACTTGGGCCATACATTAAGATTCATCCCATTCAGAGATGAAGGAAATCATCTGGAGCAGAAGCACAGTTATTGTGGAGCTACTGCACAGCAACACCACACAATAAGATCAGAATCTCTAATGATGAATACTGTGTGTATTTGAAACACCCTGTTGCAGAGAATAGGCTGATTATACACTTAAATAGAAATAACTCTCATAACAGTTTGGACAAAGTAATTCTGTGAAGGGGATATATCCTGACATTACATGTTATCCAAGGGACAAGCAAAAAATATTGTTAAATTTTGAAGTTTGAAAGATCACCATTTTTACATTTTTCACTGCACTCACCTCTACCACAAGCACACAGCATATTTAATGGAATGTTCTTTATTCTTATAATTTAATGGAAATCTCTTATGTATGTCTATAATACCTCAATTTACTGAGAGGAATAAATATCACAGTCTAAAGGTACTGGTCATTAACTATTACTATGATTTTAACTTTTCCCTACAACCAGCAGAAGTCAGCTCACAAGAGGAAGGTCTATACCAATGTGTAAGGTTGGAAAGGAAGTTTAAATTCTGTTATGGGACAAAACTGACAGCTGTAAAGGCTTGGATGTTTTCTCCTCTTTCCTACTTTGGAGTTAAGAAAAAGGTCAGATTTAAAAAGAGATTGGTGTCTCAGAAAAGTGAGACAATCCAAGAAGGAACAAACAACTATGAAAAGGCAAAAATTGCTCTGTTTTGAGATTTGTGGATGGGTAGAACTGTGCAAAACTATTATGATGGAAGGGAGAAGAGGAAATTACTCTTACCTGTTCTAAGCATCAAGAAATTCACCCTACCAGAAGAATCAGTCCCTGAAAAAGGACAAATTTTACATGTATCTTTGTAGTTAAGTTTTGTTGATACAGTGTAGGTATGATAAAGCCACTAAAGAAAATGGATACTCAAGATGTGACTCAGCTCTGTGTAGTAGCAGGCAGATTTGTGACAGGAGTGAACCAGCAACAGCAATGCACTGATTTGCAAGAACCTAAATGCCACTGATGCATCACAAAAATGAAGGATGGCTGAATCCCAAATGATTCTGTAAACTACAGATGATTACAACACTTGAAAAGTCACAGAAATTCTAGTGCGGAAAATCAGTTTCCAGTAGCAAGAGTACCTAGGTCCTCTCTGTGTGAAAGACTACAGCTAGCAACTCTGGTCATACTTTGGTGTTCTCACCTATAAGGTAGCCAAGGAAGGTAGAATTATGTGAAAATCTTGGGACAGAAATTGACAATAGCTTAATAAAGATATAAATAGTTCCAACATGAGTTTGATTTGTCTTGGAATGATTGTTACAATGCAAAATATGAGCCAGTTTGGTTCAAGAATGCTGGCAGTCAGACTTATTTTAGATGTTATAATCACATCATATATATGAAACAGCCTTTTACTGGAGTTTTATTTCCATCATGGCTAGATGTGACCTCTGTTGCAATGCAAGATATTTACAGCATTAATTAATTAATTTATTACAGCATTTTTCATCCTTGTTACTGCATTGATATTGACTGCCTATCTAAAATAAGCACTAAAAACAGAACACATCCATACTTGACTCTATTCTTCTTATCCAGATAGATAAAAATTATCTAAAGGATATGAATCTTGCAGGAATTTTATGAGCTTGAGTATCACCCCATTTCACAATTGCATTCCAGAATTATTTCAGTTATGTTTACATTTTACAGCCAAAACTTAAGATACTTCTATTAAGAATGGTGCCTTTGTGTAACTGCACCTGTTGTGAATTTGCTTTTATTTTGGGGGGAATAGGGATGGTTTTTAACACTTAGTCAGATTCATGCCAACAATACAGATGAAATCTTGGGGAAATGTAGGGAAGACTCTAAGAAAAAGCCTGGTGAAAGTGGAGAATACCTAAAGGGATGGTGTTTGGATGCATGTGCTTCCTCCAATTGTTCCACCTCTGTCTCTTTAGTGTTGACATCTATCCCTCTCCTTATCATTTATTTTTCACATGGGCTTTTTCCAGTTACAGCTGCTGTTCCTCCCTATAAAAGGTATATTAATAAAAGGGAAATGCCAAATCCCTGCTGTCTTCTGATTGATGTGCATTTTTCACCATATAAACAGCTGGAGTTTTTAAACTGTGTTCTGCATTATATGTGGCTGGGAGATGAGGGAATGAGAGGGAAACCACATTTAAGTTACTGTTATATAACTTATATAACTTATATATTAAGTTTTTATACATAGAGGAACCTAGGGAAACAATTTAAATAGTCTTAATTGTAGCATGTAAAAGCTGATACCCATTGTGCCATGTGCATTTATTGCTGAGTAAAGGTCACAGTGTCAAATAACACCACATTACCACATTGCTCAATATTCTAGGTATGGCTGACACACTAAGCAACACTTAGTTGTATGTATTTGTATGTCAGTATGTATTTTAGCAATTTATACCAGGGATATGATATATGTTTGACCAAAAAAGAATTAGCATCAATTGTGAGGACTCCTTATAGTCACTTTTAAAATAATTACTTTTTCTCACAAGTTATTTATAGTAAAATGAAATGTAATTGAGAGTTAAGTTTCTCTCAGGAGAACCCAGATACTGAAGAAGTAAAATCATTAATAATCAAATTTCTTCCTTACTGCAATATACATGGGGTTTCAATTTAAGGAAGTGAATGTTTTTGTATAGATTCCATTATTCTATTTGATGTTTGTACCGTTTAATGCAACTATGATTTTCATAAAAGGAAGGATCATGGTGTTAACATGAATATCAATGCTAATAACCAATGTTGAGAAATGTTACTGGGCATGAAAGACAGAGCAGGATTTCTGTTCTGTCAGAAATCCTTGTCCCAGCCAATCTTGCCTTACCATGTGACTGAACCTCCCCTTGGGACCTTTTCCTGGCAGTCACCCCAAGATGCTGGCCTGTTCATCTTCCCTTCTCTTTGTAGGGCATAAACTGCAGATTATCACCGTTTGCTGCCAGCTATCCTCATGTGAGCAGCACCTTATCCCACCCAAAGCCTTCAAAACAGTGTTGCTGTTGGAAAATTTCCAATTTTCCAGTGTCGCACTGGAAATAAGTCACACAGACACAGTTCAAGGTATGGTGAGGGAAAGAGAAACTTTACTTCTTCTCTCACAATTTATAGGTTTCTGACCATGGCCAGGGATTGGATAGCCAGGATAACACTTTCCCAACTGCACTGGCGGTGAGAGATGTCCATCAAAAGACGTGTATCAGAAAGAATGTATACATATCTATGTTTACAGTTACTGTGCAGGGAAAGTCTTTAGCAACTGTGTCAACAAGCTCAAAAAGCTGAGTTTTCAGGGCGACAACAGACGGATGCACAGGATCAGTAGAAGTGGGGAAAAGGGGACAGAATCTACTTCCCCCTTCTACCATCTTCCCATTGTCAGAACATGGAGCCATGATCTCTTGGGCAGAGACAGTAGAGACACAAAGGAGCTTCACTTTGCTGAGTATCACCAGTCCAGGGCCTCACAGAGCATAGCACCAGGCTGGGCATTACACAAATACTGCAGAATCAGAACCAAGTAACACTTTTCCTTGGTTCTGCTTCTGTCAGGAATCACTACACTACCTGTGTGTCAGTCTAAGCCATCATTTCTGCACTAGGAGCCAAAACACAATGTTAACAATTTGCTGCTCAGAGAAATGATTTACAGGAAGATTGCAGTGACATAGAACACAAAGCTGCCAAAGTGTCAAACTGTCTCTAAGGTGTCATTACCATTGTCTGTATTTACAGCCAGTGTAATGAAGTTTCTGCTTTTTATGAGAGACTGTTGTATGCTACCATGTCCGTCCCAAATTACCGTTATTTTTTGCTTTGAAAATAAAAATATTGGTGTACTCCATTCCATAGTTTAAAGCATTTCCCATTTCATATCACAATGCTAGGGAAGCTTTTTCGATTTCTTGATTTCAGTATTTCCTACAACATATAATAATCCTTTTATTATGACAGAACTTATTGTACACAACTTGATTTCTTCCTAATAAATGCCACCTCTCCTGCTATACAGTCTCAGTTTCTAACTTCTCCCTGGTGTTTACCACATGCTCCACCAGCTACCAACTGTCCACTGTCAAAACTGTCAAGGCATTGCTACAGGCTAGAGATCTTCCAACAGAGTTTCCTCAGAGCCAGATATCACCCCTAGGAAAATAAATTAAAGTACAATAAAATCTCACATAAATAATCTCTCTATTGTTTTAGTAAAACACAAACCCTAGCATAGTCCAACCTACTACTACATCACAACTTTACTTTTGGAGACATCTCCAGCAGTTCTGTTCCCTTCCTACCTAATAATTGTGAAGAAAAGTTACTCTTTTCTTTTTGATTATAAGTTACTTTTCCTATAACCTAGAAGTGAATAGAAGTGAGAGTCAGCATATCTAATTCTGCTATAATGAAAATTTTACTCCACTTATTACCCATCTGATATCTTACAACACCAAGAACTACATGTGGTGGTGGCTTTTTTTTTTCCATGTCTTGCTTGTTTGTAGCTAAACATTGATCTTTTAATCAAAATAGGCCATATAGAAATCTATTTAAAAGGTACACCCCAACTACAGAGAGCACCTTTACCTTCAATAAAACCCAGTTTATGTGGATGTTAAGGTGCTTCTATTCAACAAGCTCCTTTCTAGGATGAAGGCTAAAATTTGAAGGCATAACTCAAGTTCTAATAAACTTATCCAAAGGATTCATTCATTACTGCTATGTATAGAAATAATATATAATTATATGAAGAATTTCAGCATGGTTAGAAGAACTAGAAACAGTGCATCCCAGAAATTTCTGTACAGATTACGTTTGCTGTAATACAAGTGATAAAACTTCTACCAACAGCCAAGTTTCCTTCCAACTTTTCATTTCTGAGTAATTTCTGCAATGAAGACAGAAGTGTAATAGACATGAAGGAATGTGGCAATCCATTTGTTTTATTTCTATGAAATTATTGCTGATTGCAGGTTTGGAAGATGTGTGGGTGAAGTTTGCTGATTTATTTCAGTTTGGTCAGGAATGCTTTTTTAAAACACCTTTAACCTTTTTCTTCCAAACAGTTAATTCGGGTCACTACTTTTGCACTGAAGCTTTGATTGTTAGAGGAAATACTTCTGCATACTTTTGCTCTGCTGTAAGAGAGGCAATATATTTTGGGCCATATGCCAACAGATTTTAACCACAAACTTAG
Organism: Parus major; assembly: GCF_001522545.3. NCBI lineage: Eukaryota > Metazoa > Chordata > Aves > Passeriformes > Paridae > Parus > Parus major. The sequence continues at coordinate 6,548,613 of NC_031779.1, forward strand.
GGAAAGGAGACAGATTAGGTTGTGGTGGTCTCATAATCAGAGTTTCTCTATACTCTTTTCTTGCTAAGAGCAAGTATTCACCATTAAAGTGGTTCTATGTCATACAGATGGCATATCTATAGTAATAGGGCAAACTAAACCCACTCAGCTGCATTCCTCTAGCCTCTGATAACCATTCTATAGTAATTTTATCACAGAACTTCTTTAAAGTGTCCAGCCAAATAATATACTTTAAGCTCTTCAGCGAATTCACATCTATTTTTCAGCATGCAAGAATCTTATCCAATAAAGGAAGGTATCAAAGACCTAGAGGTTTATGATAAGGAAAAGCCTCATTTCTATTCAAACATTTACAGACACTGTTCCTTATAAAAGCTTGTAGTCAAGCAAAGAAAGAGAAAGATCTATTTGGTCACAGCATCTCTCAGCCTGCCATTCTATGCCTCCAGTAGCAAACTTTCTAATTGTTCAGCCAATCCAGACCCTTCAAACAGATGCCTCATCAGCCTGCTAGGGAGACTACTCAACTATTTAATAATTATCCCTGATACTACTGGTTAAAGTCCTCCCTTTCTTAAAACCTTCCTTTTCTGTGAAACAGTCAGTGATTGTGTGCTTTTAAACTCTTGGTTCTTTTATTCCACATTTACTCCTCAGAAGCTGCTGATGCCAGAGCAGGATCAGTTGATGTGGTGACTCTCCCAGTTAGCACCTGGTCCAGTTCTGAGTGTGTGAATGCCCTGGTCAAGAAAATGTAGTAACATGGTGAATGTCTCAGGGAGTTGAAAATGAAAGGTAAGCTGTGCACCCCAGAGGTGGACATTCCAGAGGTTTTAAAATACACAGCAGGTAAACCATATGCTGAGTTTTTGTGATAGAGCAGCTGGGGAGGGACATTCCTCTCCTATGTTGACACTGTGACACAAACATACTGCAAACCTTGACTGCTTCCTATTCCATCTTTACTTGAAACACAAATGTACAAGTGAAAACACAGATTCCTGTCACACTGCTGCAGTCAAGTGCAAAGCAAATTATTTTTTGGGCAATGCAATAGCCCACAGATGGAACATGGGCCCACAAAACCACTTTTAAAGAGACTTGGGTTTGCAATTTTTAATTGTTTAGAGGATCATAATGGTACGCACAGAAACAGCAGCAGACCAAAGGCTTTAATATTGAAATGAAACCTGGGCTCATGGCTATGTTTTCCAAATCCATGGTAGTGCAATGCTGGGCTTACACTAAAAATCTCTAAATTAAGCCTGAAACTGATTTGCAGAACAGGAACCCATGCAAAGTATTTTTTTTATCTCAGATCTCATAATCTCTTCAGTGCCTCTGCTGTATAGAAGCCTTGTTATAAAGGGAAACTGCAGAAAGAACCTCTTTCTCCTGAAGAGCAATGATGAGCACCTACATGAGACAGTAACTTCAACTTCTATTTAACACGCCCATAACAAATGCATGCAGGACTGACTGAGGAGGCAGCTTGTGGCAGGGGGAGGCAGGAGGGAAGTGCAGAGCTAGCAAGACAAATAATTTAAATCAGCTTCCCACCTTTAAAAAAAAACCATCAGGCCACAATTGAAGTTTCTATGTGAAAAGTAGCCCTGTAAAGCTGCCACATGAAAAAGGTTGGTTGGAGAGCTTTGTCCTGCAAATTAAGTGATTTTCTACCCAATTCATAATCACAAGGGTAACCTCATGAACAGAAGAAAAGCAATGGCAGTTTCTTGTCCCAGGTATGAAGTTCTGAGAGGCAGCTCTCTTTCTCTAATAACTCCCATTCACATACCCTCATTTGATAATACAAATATATATAATACAAATGGGCATAGAAGTAATTCAAGTATAAATAAGCAGTCTCAAACTAATGAACACAGTAGTAAATTAAAAGCATAGTCTCCTAAGAGCTACTACCATCACTAATGCATTTAGGTTGGCTTTAAGTATATGGAACTCAACTGAACACACTGCATCCCACAGGAAAAGGAAATCCCAGAGATCATCTTCCAATAGGATCAGACAAACTGCTTCACATGTAAATATTTCTATCCTGCCTTTGTTTACCTATCCTGGAAGTCACCTTTACATAGATTCTCTTCAGGAGAGGACACATGATGGAGAGACATCTCACCAAGGATTAAAGTGGTATTGTTACTCAGTTTTAAAAAGGTGGGAGATCAATCTGAATAGCTACAGATTAACAAGCCTTTCTTTATACTGAGCAAGGAATTTGACACTCTAAGAGGCAACAGAATGATATGGATAGAAAAAAATTATAGAAAGGAGAACAAACTGACTCTTGCAAATAGAAACCAAACCAAGAACCACAAGGCACTAGAAAATCCTCCTCAGGACTCTTGGCTGCCATGTAAAAAGAAAAGTGATCCTTTCTTTTTAAAGGGAGAAGGCAAAAAGTACATATTAAAATGGTCATTTTGCACCGCAAGTTGCAGCAGAAGTTGGCTCCAGACAGCTAGGACCATTGCATTCAACCTGCCCCCAAATGGAGCAGAGAAGGGCAAGAATGTGCAGAATTCCACCTAAACAAAATGAAAAATAACTATGAAAAGCTGTAAAAACTATTTGGAACATTACACTGAATGAAGAAAAAAATAACAGGAGAAATTCAGCGTGGGTAAGTGCAAGGTAATGCAGAAAAACTAAACCCAACCTTAATTATACATGTTAATCAATAGCATCCATAATAGTTACTGCCTCTCTGTCACTCTGCCTCTCTACTGTCACAGTTTTTCAAAACCTGTTCATATCAAATCAATGCTCAGTAAGAATTAAAAGAAATGGATTGGTTATCAGGAACAAAAGTGAGTAAAAGAAGGATCAGTCATACCTCAGAAAATATTACATGTGTAGCCTAAATGGACAACCTTGGGAACAGTTATTAGTTACAGAGATTAGGGTAAAAATGTGCATTAACTTATTCTTATGAATATAATAGAGTATGACAGAAAAGACATAATTGGTCTGTAATCATGGAAATTATTCATGCTGGCAAAACAGCAGCTCTGACTGTTCTATCACTTTCTCCTTTTAGGCACAACACTGTAACTTGTGGCAAACACAGTCCCTGCAAAGTTTAGAGTAACACTTTTACCCCAAATCAGAGCTAATGCACAAATTTCTAAGCTTATTAAACCACTCAGAGCTAGAAGTAATAAGAAAAAAAAAAAAAATTGGTAGGACTACTGGATTCATTGTACTGAGTTCCAAAACAGGATCATTCCTATAATGATTTCAATGCAAAAATGAAGAACAATTTCTCTAGCCATTCTTGTCTGCTTATTTTACTGAACTGTGGTAGAGATATTAGAAAGTTTTAGTGGGGATGTGCTTTTCTGCAGTCATCACTATTTTTAATCTCCTACCCCTTAAGCAAAGATATAAATATATTTTCAGTTTCTTATTCCTTCCATCCCTTCCACAGATAATTTTTCCCTTGACAAAGCTTTATTGTTGACAAATGGTGCCTTTACAGACCTCCTCAAAACATCAGTCTAAGTGAGTGTATTTTGCTATCAGTGTTTAGCATATTGATTAACTTGTTTTTAGATAAAAGCTGTGAAGGAGAAGATGCTTCTTTCTTCTGTTCCTCAGCAGGGATCTCAGCAGTTTCTCATCACCTCCAGACTACATGCTGAATAGAGGTGTGGGGCCAAGTTGTCTTCAAACAGCAACAGCTGTGTTTGGTGTAGCCAGCAGCCCAAGCACATGTCATCTCAGCACTGCCCTCCAGGTATGCTATTTACTTTAAGTGGGATAAACATCAGAAAAAAATAAGCTTGTGGGAGAAGTTCTATACAACACAGTAGGAAATCTTACTGTATTCATTCACTGCTCTTCAGCTATCCTGTGAACTTGATACTAGTAATATTCCACCTAGATTATCCACCAAAACCTTACAAAACCTACAAGAAGAAATGAGGTTTGACTTGTCATTCTTTGGTATGTGTGTAGGTTTTCAAGAGCCTTTTTAGAGAAATGCATAAATTTTACTCCTACCCTATTCTAAAGGCTCCTCAGAAAGAAATGGGAAATTCAGGATTCAGAATTATTCAAAATATCTGCCATGAATAGCATTCTCTAGTTTAATTTCTCATTTTGGTGATAGACTTGGCCCTGCTTTCCAGTCTTTACCACAATTACAGTTCTGGTAACTATTCTTCGGCATCAAGCACAATATTTTTCAAGCACTTTTAAAGTAAGATCTGAATTTTTTTTTTATCTGTGGAAAGACTCTCTACCCTGTTATTCACAAAAATCTTTGAAACAGTTTTTTGCAGAGTCATTTATTAGCTATGTGTGAGGTCAAAGAGCACACAGGTATTCACACAGCCACTGCTGGACTTCAAGATCACTCTGGATTCCTCTCCATCCTATCCCAACCATGCCATGTCTGCCTTACAGCGTGTGCCTTACAGCAGCGTGGGACTGCAGGCTGCAGAAACTTGCCAAGAGAAGCTCGCATCAAACCAGTCTGGCACATCAGCAGGGAAAGCATGAGGAGACAGCCAGCAGCTTGGTGCTAGCTGGGGGCCCAAAGCATTGCACAAGCTTTCTCAGACTGGGCTGGAATTTTCATAGAGCTTCAGTTCATGCTATTGGCTATGACAGATTGTATCTTCTTGGGGGAAGATTGCAATGACAGGGGAAGATATACCAAAGAATGAATTACAGAAACTGCTGCTGATTGCTGCATTGTAAAAGCTCTCCTGCTGGCACTACAGCTACTATTGCTCACAGCTGGGAGCAAAGTGTTTCCAAACCCAGCTCTCCAGCTCCTCCCTGACACACTGAGATATGGCACTGTACAGTCTAATTGCATTATAAGAAGTAACGCAACAAAGCCAATCTTAGTTGTCTCCCCCAATTCAAAGCCGGTGTTCATTTTATAACAGGATGCAAAACCAGAAGCACAGAGTTCTTTTTAAAGCTATGGTGCAGCTGAGCAGCACTTTCAGTGAAACTCAGGCTCTGTGGGAACAGTGCCATGAAGTACGGGATGCCAATCAATATGGCCTAACACTTTCATTTCTTCTCATGAAATAAGTTACTTTTTAAATGGCATTAGAATAATGAACAATACTTTCAATTGCAGCATTGACAACTTCTCTTCAGCATCATGCTGCTTCTAAGTTAACATCTTTAGAAGAAATGCTGGCATAGTCATGTCCTCGACAGGCACATGAAAGAACATCACCAGAGACCCAGAAGTTCACTAGCGAAACACATGGTTCAGACGCTGACCATTTGCTTGCAAGCATATGTAACATTTGTTTAAATTCCCATGCTATTGAGATGATTAACAAATAGCTTATTCACCCTGGGTTTTTTCCCATGTCCTAATAGTTCAGGTAATAAATAATCCTTTAAAAATTTTAACAAAAAAAATCCCCCAAATATAAAGAAATATGTTAAATCCAGGTAATTGGAGACTACTAATCTGCAGGGCATCATATCTAAACAGGAAAAGTTGTATTCAGTACAGTTACTTAAAAGGTGTAGGCCCAGCTATTTTGCAAACTAGCTCACATTTTTCTTCAGCTTTTTACATTGGATGTCATAACGAAAATTTTTAAAAATTGACTCCATGTTGACAGTCCTGAATGTAGTCAAGCAACATAGCAACAAAGAAAATGTCATCCAACCACACATTAGTAAAAGTTAAAACCAAATGTCCTTGGTCTTCTAGTTTTCTCATATCCATTTTATCCATGTTAACCATTGGAAAACACTGATGTACAATTTTTTCTTTTTGTCATTTCATATTCATAAATATTTTTGCAGTGTGGAAATGCAATCTACTAGAGATTCTTCCTCATTTGTCCATCAAAATACTAGTTCCATTACATAGGAGAAGAAATCTATTACCATTACCATTTTAACAAAAAAAAAAAACAAACATGAAAACTGCAGCTGGCATCTGCACTCCAACCTGCTGCAGGCAAAACAGCAATGTTTACCTACCCTCTATTTCAATTTTGCCTGTGTACATGCACCTGCATGAAGTCTATCCATATTTACTAAGTTCTTTTTATGAAACTTTTGTTTCTCTTTTGCATTCTCTGTATGATCCAATCCAGATCATTCTGTCCCCAGAAATAACCTCAATGCTATTAATGAGGCTGTATCACAATATTTGTGCTACAAGCAGGTTTTACAGCTATCAGTGCTCGGGGAAAGTGTGTTGTCTTTGGATCTGCCAGTGATCTGCTAAGCCACAATAACCTTTAATCAAAAATATCATGAGAGGGAAAAGGCCTTCAAATGAAGTTGTTGTTTTCCTTTGTCATTTAAGTGGCTTGTAAGTGGAATGTATGGATTAACTTGAGGCATTTCAAGTATACTAAGAAGCAACATCAATAAAGCTCCAGTAGGAGGAGTTCATGTTTTGATCAAAACCTATCTTCAGGTCAAGTTTTCAACCATAATCAGAAAACCAAATCAGATTCTTAGGAAACATGAATTATACATTTTCTAAAAAGTAAGACCCTGCAAGATACTTTGAAATAATCACTCAAGATCTGAAGCACAGAAAGCCATAATAATTTCTGGAAGGCCTGACTATGAGTTATCCCATCTGATGTGGAATCATAGGAAAACACAGAATAATTTGACATTCATTCTAGTCCCATGGAGCATGAAAAGGTTTTAAAGAACATATCTAAAGACCAGTTAAAAAATGGATAAAAAAAATCCATAAAAAATATTTCAAATGGATTTTGAAATTTTCAAAATTATTCTGGTGTTAAAGAAGAGTTAATTTCTTTTTAATAATCAATTTAAAATTTGCATTAAAAATATTCTGACATTTGGGTTTTTTACTCCTATTTCTCTTTCCTTTTTCTTCTCACTTTGGAAGAGAAAAGCAGGGAGGACAAAACGTAGAAAATGCTTTTCCCTGTTGGTATTGTTCTAATGCAGAGAAAATGCCTACATGGAATTCACTGAAAAAGAGAGTGAGAGAGGTGTGTATGCACACACCTGTCCTAACACTTGTACTTTAAATGTCCAGTTATCTGAGGATGGAAAATCTTTAGCCAAAACACTTGTACCTTGTATTAGCTATGCAAATACTAATCCCATGTGATGAATGTATCTATTTATCTGTTGACTGAATCATAACATTGCATTAGCATGCAATTAGAGGATGGGTATGGTACTTTGTGAAGGCAACAGCTTATGCAATTTACTTTCTGAAACATGAAACTATGTAGAACCCACATGTAATCTTAATATTGCTTGAGAAATTCTTATTCCCAAACTAATTTATACTGATATCTCACTTCCTGTTAGAATGAGGAAGTACTTAAAGGCAATTGTGGCTCTATACAATTTATGATCATCAGCATTGCTATGTCATTGCCAAAAGAAATTGTATGTTGAATAACACTTAAACATTACAGTCCCTTCATAGAAGTGCTCCTCATAACACTTCAAGCATTTGAATTGTCCCAGTAGCACTACTTGATCTCTCATGAGGTTTCTTGTCTAGGAATAACTCTGCATTGTATTTTTTCATGTGTCACAAGAAAACAGTTTCCTTAGGCTTATTTTTCTCATCAGTAATTTGGACATTATTTTTCAAAGTCTTCTTCAGATATAGAAAACAGTGCAGATTCTGTCCAGGGAGACACTTGTCAACAGGGAATACTTGTGAGTAAAAGACCCCAACTCTTATTAAAGTCACCCAACTGAACACTTGATAGCTCAAGCACCAACCATATTTCATGTTTGAAATAAAAACCTGAAGGACAAAGGCACCTCTTTCTCAACAGTAACAGATTCTATCTTAGACAGGTCTGCTTGTGAAGAAACTACAGAACCCAGCTCATGCCTTGCTGTCTAAGCCATTTGTTTTGTTAACTACCTGTCAATGTTGCAAAGTGATAACCTGGCTGAGGTACACAGATTCACAGCTTTCTTGAATAAACACTGTACTTTCCCACCCTGAACTTCTAAAGACAGAGTTCAAAAGAGAAAGCCAAGTTCATTTTCATATGCTGAAACAGGCAGAAACTAACAACACTTAGTTAAACAGAATGGGGCTTATTCCTTACTTGTCAGTTTACTTGTCAATATATTTGAGCAACTAAAAATATGAACTGATGTGTCGGTCCATAATACTAAATCTGAAACTCCACATTTAAACAGATGTTATGACTTCAAGCAGGATGTGGTGTGAAACACATTTCACCACTACAATTTATATTTTCCAAAGTGTTATTCAAAAAGGAAAGGTATATCTACATACCAAAGAGCTAAATTATTATAGTGGAAAACACAATCAATAAACCCGGTGTTTTGCTGAACCTTTAACAGATATTCCATTTTATGCACTACTGTGGCACATTACCTAAGTCAAACAGCAAAGACTTTTCCTCCTTACTAGGTCTTGAGAAAGTAAAAGCATAATATCCTTGCATCTCCAAACCTGAGCTCAGAAGTAATGATCATTGTATCAAGCCTTCCAGCAGGCTCCTGGGAAATAGGATAATTTATAAATGCTTGCCTTTGCAAGCAGGCACAGAGAGTTTCTGTGATATGGCTGCCCAAGAACTAACACAAATTACTCCCAAAGTACTTTTCTGAGGCGTATGTACTATCTTCTGGAATACTGCAGCCAGCAAGAAATATCTTACAACCCCATCAAATTAGATACTATTTCAAACATTTCTGCTAACTGTGGTGAACAAGGCAACACTCCTGGAATGAAGTGATACCCTTTATCAGATGGGGTGATACAGCTGGGAAGGACAGACAAGATTTCAAGCATGAAGGTCAATCTACTGATGTGGTATCTGACTGCCTCACTGATATTTTTCTGCAGAGTGCTAGTGGAACTAAACATCCCTTTTAGCTACAGAAAAGATGGCTCAAGAAATGTTCTGTTTTTCAAAAAGGGATGGCAAAAGCAAATATTTGAAAAAAGATTAAATTTTTACTTCTTGGTAAAGTGCATGCCATTTAGGTTCCTTGTCTGTCAGACAATTCTGACAAACAGGATTGCAATTCTGGTACTTCCCCATGCTATCTATATGATTAACCACTCTTTTCTCACTTCTCCATTCATTTTTTCCCTCACATATCTTCACTGACCTATGTGGCAACTTCTTAGCATGAATACTATTCCTCATGTAGCCCCTTAAGGAACCAGAACTGTAGGCAATAACATTGCTTGCTGCTCCCAGCAAGGCAAAGCAACTGTAGAAATGCAGTTTTAGGAGTAAGAATGCTATTCTTTACTCAAATGGCCTTGCAAGACATTTTGTATCTGATCTCACAGACATGATGAACAGGATGAGAGTTCAAGGGTGCAAAAAGTCAATATGAGTGCTATTACTCCAGTGCCAAGAGATACACAAGTCAGCAGTCTTGTTCTGGCTACAGCTGATTCAAGTGAAGAGGTTACTGGTACCAGCTGCTTCACAGCTTATCCAAAATCACCACACCACTACTTGCTTCTTAACGTAGTCCAGTTAAATGACTAGGTTAGATTAAACTCTTTAACAACATATGCATAATTGTTTTCTCAGACAGCCTACAGAGCACACAATTATTGTGGCAGACCTCTAGAGAGTGGGAAAAGAAACAGAAGAGAGCCCTTGGGCAGTAACCTGTTCACCCTGCAAAGCTGCAGCCCGAAGACAATGTGTGACTTTATTGTATCTTCACATTATGGTTCCCTAGACAGAACTGAGTATTGTTTCCTTTATCCATAGAAACAATGGCATGCATAACTCCCCATGAAAAAGTTATTTGCAGAAATTGTGTGACAGTACCGTATTTATCTGACAGAGTTGGGGGTAGCAATTAAATTGTGGAAACAACAGAAAAGCACAATGGCTGCATGCAATGTACATAATGAAGAAAGTGGATATGACAGACAGATAAGGTCCAGTTGTAGTAGGTACCAAAGAACACCAGAGGCATTGTAATGGAGGTTCTTCAGAGAGAACTGAGCTGGCATGACTCTGGCAACAGCTGGCAATTCCTTAAGAGAAGAACCTTGTGCAAGTCCACAAAGCTGGTGGGTCCTCTGGAAAGATGCACTTCTTGTAATCAGGAGGTTCACCACAATAGATATTTGGTTGATGCCACCAACATCTGCTTTCTGGATTAGACAGAATATGTTGAGAGAGAAAGAAGACTATTTGTAGATAAAACAGCCTCTTGTTCAACGAAATGTGGGAATAAAGAAACTGCAAAGCCTAAATACATAAATAAAGCTGAGGAAGAATTTAGGGAGCAGTTTTCAGTGCAATAGTTCAAGTATTGACAATCCTGTATCATTTGTACTGTATAAGTGATATCATCCATCCACATGCCAAGGGATGACAGCATCTGGTCTAGAAAGGGGCAGTGCTGTCATTCTGCCAAAGTGTTTCTGCTGTTATAATTAGGAGTTTAAAGAAACCCTAGATTAAGTTCCTCTGTATAGTCAATACTGTGAAGTAAAACTTTAAAGCCCAAAAGACTACCTGCTGGGCAGTGCAAGACAGGTCTGCTGGAGAGGGCTCATACTGCAGAGCCTTTATTGAATCATCCTGGCCCTACTACCTGTAGCAGTCCAGGATAAAAGATGCTCTGGAGGAGAGCTTTCTGTTCCAGTCTGCTGCCAGCTGATTAAAGAATCCATCATGACTGCTTTGAGCCCTCCATTTTTTTTATTTTTTTTTATTTATTTTTTTTGGCTGTCCTCATTAGTTATTTCCCTTGAAAAGTAACAAATACTTTTTCTCCCCTTTTAAATTAAGAACAATATAAAACAGCATACGAAAGTTAGAAATAAATTCTGACTTATTCTGTGACTGTAGCCATACAAACTCTCTGTGGGATATTTAGTTACACAATAGCCTCAATCAACAAAAAATAACTTAGAGGCATTACATCATCTGATCAGACCCAAAGGCAACAGCATTGTTACCTAACAGTTTCAGACAGCTGATTAACCACTTTTTTGTAGGGTGTCAATTACACCACACCCTGCTTGTTCAGAACTATGCTGTTGACAGTACAACACAGAAAGAGAAAAGCAAACTGCCCCCCACATACACACCCCATGTACACACACTAACGCTACTGCCAGAATGACGTTTGTCATGAACTCAGCTACAAGTACTTAGAAACCTTCTGGAAATAAATAAAATAAAGAGGTACAGTAACATAATGGCAGATCTGAGCTTGTTACAAGATGGTATAGTGAAATTTTAAATTTCTTTATGTTATGCCATGTTTTCAGGGAGAGGGTTTTAGAGAAGGAGTAATGAAGGCCTTTAAGAAGGCGAGCATTCACCCTTGACAATGCCAGTCTGAGAGTCAAAATCTCACCGTGGAAAAGGGTTTTTTCTTAAAAAAACCCCAAACCAAAACTTGTTTTATTAAATTTCCTTCACATTCTTTCTGCTCATTTTTATGATACATTTCATCATTATGTACATTATGGGTGCTAAAGAAAATAAAGTCATATTTTCAGTTTGACATGGAACGGATAATGCATACTTTCCTTATAACCGCTCCTTTCCATGTGCCTGCTGGAAATTGTTTTTCATTGTTCGTAAATCCAAGGTGTGTTTACACTGGAATACAGGAAAAGCTAAAGCAGAATGCTGGTGTGTAAGCCATAGTGGCTTTTTTTTGGCTTTTGCTGTGAAGTGATAAATGATTCTTGGTCCCCCATGGGTTAGAGGGCACCAAACTTCAAATAACTACAACATCCGATAACAAAGTTTTTCTCCATCATTTGCAATCAAAACACCAAGAACACAGCCCTCTGGACCTCTCATCCTTCATGTTCAATTGTAAATCCTGATTAAATAGCTTGCAGGTGTCAGGATTAGAGTATATTCATTGGGAGCCTAAACACAGCACCAGCTGGGTTCCTCATTTGCCAGTTGTAGTTGCTTCTTTGTTTTGAAACTGTTGACAGTACAACTAAAAATATTCCTTTGGGTAGAGACGGCGTTAAATAACAAGCAGGATGAGTAAGAGAACAGCTGTAGATATTTTTCTGTGTTTAACATACCTGCCTTGTTGATTTATAGTAAGCCTTCCATATAATGTACATTCTGTGTAATCCAAAACATTTAACCTTTCGAGCTGGGGCTGTGATAAAGCTATCAAACACAGGAAAGGCTCTTGACAAGTCCTGTATTACCAGCTTTTTACTCAAAGGAAAAGTGAAATATAGTTTCACCTCCCTTTCAGTATACAACAACAAACATTATTATGCTTTATCAGTTGCTACCAACTAAACTGTATGCCAGACATCCACATAAGCATCAGTGTGGAGATGGGAGAAGAAAACATGTAACTTCAGCAAATTCTCAATATCTTCCTCTGGTGAAGGTCCAGTTGGTTTGAGTACGGCTTCCTTGAAGGGAAGCTCAGGTCTTCATTTAAAAACAGAACCAAAGTAAGTGAGCGCTTCAAGAACAGAGAGGCCACTTTCACCATTAGTCCTTTGCACAAAAGCAAGCAGAATCTGCCAGCATTCAAGACCATCAGTTCAAATAAATCCCTTTTATTACGATTTTATAGTACATGGGTACTCCACCACCAATACTGTTGTTTTAAGATCTAACACTGGGGTTGCAGCTCATTTCTATCATTAAAGAATTTGTTTCGTTTCTGCTATTTTGTCCAAAGCTGTGTTCTCTTTGGAATTAAGTTCTGGCTACTTAAAAATCCCCGAAGTTTTCAAATACTTATTCACTTTGACTTCCTGTCCCAAACTCTTGTGTATAACATTACTGTGTTTTAATCCCAAAGGCCACTTCTTTTCAATGGGCAGTGAACCAAATCATACAGCGTAGATATAAAGAGACACACATATGTGTATGAAAGACATTATTACTCTCCCTGTAAAAGAACAGAGGGAAAAATCTGAAAAATTTAATAGTCTTTTTATTACATGGTACTGAAGCAAAAAAAAATTTGAGGTTTTCAGATAATCAGTCCAAGATAAGCTTAAACAAAATATTCACTACTTTACACATCTGCATTTATGGGGGGGGAGGATCATGAGTAGACATGAGCCAAATGGTCCCAAAGCAATTTGCACAGTAGTGAGGCACTCACCTCACTCATGACTAATTGAACTCACTTTTCCCAACATCAGGTCTCAGGAGAAATTCAAAGCACACTATAGCATTTAATACTGAGATTTTAACAAGTTAGCTTGAAATGCTGCTAGAGTTTTAAAGGCAAGTTCTTCCCAATAAATAATATAATGAGAAAACATCAGCACTTAAGAGGATGCCACAGGGTTAATACCAGGTTTTAAAAGACTTCAGAATGGATTTTACCCAGTTCACATGTCAGGAGGCACAGCACGGAATCAATTTACAGCAGGAGCCAAAGATCACAAATTTTAGGGGAGCCTGGGGACTGATTCCCCCAATCAGTGCCGTGGGGTGCACAGATGAAAGAGCAAACTTGTTTTTTTTCTTTAATGGTGACAGCGTATTCTGAAATTACGCACAGCAGGCAGGAGAAACCTGCATAGATTTCAAAAGATACTGCAGGTTTGTATACTGAAGCACACATTTAAGGTCCTAGTTAATGTGCTAGCCTTTCACCTCTGGAGGCCTGGGCTCAGATTTATCTGAGGTAAAATGAAGGAGAATTTGGGACTTCTATCTTCTTAACCCTTATTGGCCTTTCATCCACACCACACAAGTACAAACTAGTTACCAAACTTTGGATCAAACTCTACTTACTTTTATTACTCTTAAGTCAGCCTCAACAATTCTCCTAAACACTAATAGCAGCACAGTTTAGGGTTTCCACCAATTTAAACTTGATTGAAAAGCCAAATTCTGTTCTCATTTATATCAATGAAAACCTACACCTGTATCAGTATTCAAGGAATCCATGCAGAGAGAATTAAACATAAGACATGAGAGAACAAGACCCTACCAAGACTGGAAAGCAGACTTTTTTCAGTTCTAGAGTATTTGCTCAGAGCCTATTTGAAAGATGTTCTGTTTTCTATATTTGGCTTTTAGTAATGCTGTTCTAGATACTCTCTATTTAAAAAAAAAAAAAAAAAAAAAGCCCTCTTAAAAGCTTTAAACTCTTCATTGTCTCCACCTTGGCAGAAAGAACTATGAATGATTGTTTTTAAAAAAAATATCAAAATAGTTTCATTGAAACTGATCAGAGGGAAAGGGAAAATCTGAATTTCCTCTGCAACCATTACATTTCAAGTCTCTCTGAAGTTTATGCAATATATGTAACATTAAGTCTAAAAATACCTCAACAATATGCTTTCCACCTTGGCTGTAGAAATATTTTGTAGGAAAACATGGTAATCACAATTTCTGTTACGCATCAGAGATGTTCCTCTTTTCCATGAAGAACATTAAAATAAATTCTGTTGATAATGAACTTCTGAGGCCCTCAGCAGGTTGAGAGAACATTGTTCGAATCACAAGCCAAAAAACTTGCTGCATATACTCACTGTATCTTCCCTTCCCCCTTCACTCTTTCCAAGTTCATTCAGTAATCACAGGTCTAAACAAGCCTAGCACACACAGCTGTTTCAGTACTGCTGCCTAGCAAGTCTGACACAAATATTCAAGTCTGAAGGTTGGCAGTCGTTTGCGTTGCACGCGTTGAACGATGTTTTGTCTGTACTTAGGTGGCAAACTGGTTTCAGAAACAGGTTTAATGTGACAATACCAAGAGCAATGAAAAGAGCCACTTCAGTAAGGTAAATTATCATTATCAGATCTCACTGAAGAAAAAGTCAAAACAGAATAATTAGACAATGGAAAGGAGTCAGTTATGCCAAATCACTTGTGCTAGTAGGAAAGGTGTGATACAATCACATAGAAGGAAATGTAACTGCAAAATATGACACATTACAGGTGGACACAGTAGACAAGCCTGTAATACAAAGAAAGGAGTAGAAGCAAGTATACAAAAGGGCTGAACACAAAATGACAAATTACACCTTTGTGCCGGGAGAGGCAGTCATAAAGATTTATTTTGCCAAAATTCTTTCTTGCTCTGGCTCATTTTCATCGTTATAGAAAATTACAGAAAGTCTGTATCGTCTCCTCTGAGATCTTCAAGTTTTTTCAAAACAGAACAGGTGAGTGAAGCAAGGAAAACAGTGCAAACTTCCAGAGCTACAGCTTAGAAGGTGAGAGCCTGAGCCACACTGCATGGCAAAGAGTGTGGTCAGAACATAAGGAAAACAGGTCTAGGGATGACCAACCAAATACCTGAATGTGATCCCCAGTGATCAGATACAACATATGCTCATAAATTCCCACAAAACTCAACTGATGTATGTGAGGTGCTACTTTGTAAGCAAAGTGAAATAACCACAAGTTTTTTCTCTATACAGTTTCATGTATATATATAAAGAAATACATTTCCCTGAATGGCAATATTGTTGTTTTGTTCTATTCCAATAACTGAGGATAGAAATTATGTGAAAATTATGAGTAAATCCCAAGCATGTTTTAACTTTTCTTTTTGACATAGATTAAGTGTATTACATACACTTTCCTTGAAAGACAAGTAATCTGATCAGGTCTAACTGAACTGCATGTACACAATATATATACATGCAAGCTGTGTGTGTATATGTGTAAAGAGATATAAATTTTAAAATCTTTTTAAATCTTTTAAAACATGTTTTATAAGCAATTGGTTAAACATATTATTTACTGATTAGAAGTTTAGATTTCATAACTAAAATACTGTCAATATCATGAAAGTCATTTCAGGCGGGTTAAGTATCTTGGACAGTCTTGTGTCCAGAAATGTCACGATTTTGTTTGTTACAAGTAACTTGGAATACATCTTGATCAATCTATAGAGATAAGAACAGTGGTGTTCCAAGATAAATTATGGAACAGCCTTCAACTCAATTTATTTTAAAGGGAACATCCTTTGTTTCTAGCAGAGATTAGCCTGAATCAAAATCACTGCAGCAGAGCATAAAGGCATCAACTTTAAATACTTGAATCGGGCTTTTGAGATTCCTAATCAACCTGCTGCTCCCTTTCTACTGTTCATTTGGAAGATAGATTCATTTCTTTCATGAATGCTACTCTTAACATCAGTGACAGTATGTGAGCTCTACCACATGAGGTGTTAAAGCTGCATAAGGCACTGAGCAAGGTGCACCCTGCATTCCATGACCCGCACTTTGCACCTCACTTCAGTACCCAAACCCAACAGAGCTGCTTGCTGGAACTTAAGAATTATATCAGGAAACAGCATCAACTAAAAAATGCATCATAAAGTGGCCTGTATGGATACTGCCTCTAACTGTTATCACTGATTTCTCGTGCCAGCTAAAGCAAAGAAACTGGAAAACTGAGAATTAGTTGATCATGGCAACCAGCACTCAACAGAGATCAAAATGTCTACTCAACAAGCATCTTAAAAAAGCTACCAGAAATGCCAATTTATACATTTTAGAAAATATTTGGCATGGCACAAACTGTTGTTTAATACTAACAAAACCACCACGTGGCATAAAAAGACTTTTCAGCATACATTTTCTCAGAGCACATGAATTCCATAAACTTCAGCTCATTAAGTTAGTAAATTTGAGATTGATGCGTGAAGGCTGAAATTAATACAACTACCTTTCTTACACAGTTTATGTTTGTCTTAAATGGGAAAATTATGCCCAACCAATACAGATAATTATTTTCTGAATGAGTTACTGATGTATGTCCTACAAATTCTGCTTCAGTACTTCTAAACATTGCCTAAAAGATGGATGGACTACTGCAAAGTCGTCCTAGTTGTAAAAAAACAAACTTTGTACACAATCTCAAATAGTTAAACCAGCAAGAGCTAATGGAATTATGCTTCACAGAACTTTATGCCTTATTATTATGTATTTTCATCAAATATGATTGCTAATTTTACTGTAAGTAATAAAAAAGCTCTTTCATGTCGTATAATTTAAAGTGACCATATTTTTCAGCAAATGAAATGACATGTCAATGAATTTTAAGCAACCTCAGGAGTACCATAGAGTTTTGACTAAATAATGATCAGATGAAAAATTAGTTGGTTAAGTCTTACCAAGGATGTCCACACTTTAAAGTCTGCACTGATATGCTACATAAACATATACTTCTTTAGAGTTTCTTTTTTTTGTTTCTTTTTTTTTTTTTTTTTTTTTATTTTTTAGTTTTTTTTTTTTTTTTTTTTTTTTTTTTTTTTTTTTTTTTGCAAAGTGAGTGTTTTTCATTTAGAGATTATATCATGAACAGATGTAGGATAATGTTAATAGTCCCTTCTGGAAACATTAATCACAAGGTTTTACTTATTATTTGGTGTCAGCATTTAAAAGTTAAAGCATTTCCAGAACTGTCACCATTGAAATATTCCTTTTGCTTAAAGCTAAATTACAAAACAGTAATTTATTTTACAGTCCCAGCATCTTTTTAAAAACATATATAAGAGGGAAAATGGCAGGCAATGCCTTGTTCTCATGGCAACAGTGTAGACTGACAGTAGTAAGTCTGTTTCTACTTTAGGAAGAGGACTGAAAATGCAACTCTACCAACTTTTTAAATGTTTGAGCAATTTTAAATCTCCACAAAAGAGATTTCAGTTGTCAGCATGATACTAACATGATGTTTTCAGAAGTGAACTTACCATTCCCAGCTCACTGAGCAAATATTAACCAGAACCAAAATAAAAGCAGGCTTAGGCCTTTTTACCAAAGAGATCTTAACCTCTCTTTCATACATATTCTCACACATAGAATATTGTACAGGTGAAGCAAACTGCTACTACTTCAAAGTATTTGTCAATGTATCTGCAGAAATGTTCCACTAACTATATCCAAAATACTTAAGAAAGTAATCAAAACAAGTCCATATCCTTCTGTATTCCCAGGAGAGGATCTTACTGGTTACCTCAATGTCCTGGAACTCAGGAACTCTGAAGCATCTTCCAGTTCAAGATTTGCTATGTCTCCACTCTGGGCAGATTCAGCAAAGGGCTTATATACACCTTCATATTTGGGCTGTTGTGGGGGGAAAAAAAGTATAAATGCAAGTCTGTCCTTAAAGCCTCAGTGAAATTTAATCAAACACAGCAGCACAGTCTCAACATCCCCAAAATCATCCTCCATTCACATCTGACCAAGGTAAAAGTTAATTGCTTCACATGAGATTTACCTGAGACTTTAAGGCAGATAAAAGACTATTCTCTAGTTTAAGCAGTGCTATATTTAACATCCTTCATCACCTCTTCCTTTTTGGAATGGATGAATATCCAACAAACTCCTTGAAGATGCTCATCTCTCTCCACTAGCTCTAAAATTGAACCAGCTTCAACAAAGGACCAAGTTTTTTAAGTGTCCTAGGGATATGAATTGAATCCTAAAGACCATTCAGGTATTCTCACACCTTTAATTCTGAAATTTCAGTCTTAATCCTCCTCTATCTAACTGCCTTAACTGGTACATTAGATCTTGGTTGGTATCTCTGGAGACCAACAGCAGAGGGCTAAAATAAAGATGGAAGTGCTTTGGCCTCTATGTTTACTAAGAGGCCACATCTTGCAGTCAGTACTGAAAAGTGGCTTAAACCTGCTCCCTGGCAAATTGATTCTCTAGTTTCCACAGTATAATTTTCAAAAATGTCCATGTGAAAATGCAAGCACGTGCACTAAGGATTATTTTGACACATGGTATCCATCATTTGGATTTACTCATTTTCCAAAATAAACTGTTTTGTCAGTTTTCCTGTGCATGTGAATTTTTGAGTAAAGGCAATGTGTAATGTTACAAGACACATTCATGTGCTGACCTTTCACAAAACCAAAATTTGCATAAAGCTAGGATGGTGGGAAGCACTGCATTTTCATTTTGGCCACAGGACCAAGACACAGAGATCTGAAAAGAGAAGCTGAATGCCCCTAGCTTGTGGCATAATTCTGCTTCCTCACATGAACGATCAGATTGAGGATGTAGTATCAACAAAAGTTCCTTGCACGAAAAATGTTTATATAAATAGATCCTTTCAGAAAATTTATCTGCATATGACATGTACAAAACAGGCCTCTGCAAGTAACAGTAACTACAATAACTACTGGTTATTTCCAGAGGCTCTACCTTCCTTTAGTTTGTCATGCGTATTTCGGCAGTACACGGTTGCTGAACCAAGTTTTGTGTATTCCCTCTTATTCCTATAATCACAGTTAAACCCCTACTTTTACAAAACATCACTTAATACTTCCCATAGTCAGGGTACTTACACATGCTCAGTTCTTCTTTACTTGACGAGATTTTTTATTTTAATGTTTTATATTTCCAGTTAAATGCTGGATTTGACTGTATTTAGGAGCTAAAATTCTAACCTTTATAGATAACGACCCAACATCTATGGAACTCTGTGCAACCTGGCCAGGAAGACAACTTACCAACAGAAGTCACCTAAAGCTGCATCTCCACTACCAAGCAGCAGAACAAAATAGCTACAATTCCTCATTTCTCTTGAGTCTTCCTTCTGGAAAATGTTTATATCACTGCAGTCTTCTTCAAGTGAACTTATATGGGATCAGTGTGGAAGCATCCTGATTTGACCAAACCATGCTCATATTCTCACACAAGCATAAATGCATGTCATCTCATAAACTGACCTGTATTTGAAAGTGCTCACAAAACAGTCACAGTGAGTGAGCAGCCTTGAAAGAATCTTACGGTTCTTGTGGCATGGTCTGGAGCTGCACTCATCCTCTCCTAGGAACCACTGTGGCTGCATGACCCAAGCTGCACAGGGCCAGTACTTCTGGATATTTTCACTAATTCCATGCCTTCTTGCAGCTCCCAGCTCCAATTATTTTGGAAGGTGTGAAGGAATACTTCTCCTCCCTGACTCACCTCTTGCAATAACTCTGTATAAAATTCCACATATTCAAAATCCAGACATAATAAAATAGTACACTTTTCATCCCCTTGAAGCACTGCTCCTACCTTAAAGAATATCCCCTAAAATCACTTCTGTAAAGGGGAATATCTGTTTATCTTCTGTAAGTATCTGCATAGAAAAATACTGAAATAATCCTTAAACTGTATAACCAGCCAGAAAGAAGTTAATTCTGGAAGGGCACAGAACTTCCCACCCACACAGCCCCAGAGTGTGCCCGTCAAGGCCCTCTGACTTTGTACCTATTGTGTTACATGAGGCAGGGATGGGGGTTAGTGTTTGCAATCTGCAGTTTCTGGCAGAATCCCCAAAGTAATTTTGAATTAAAAGGTTAAATGCTGGTACTTGTCAAATGTGAAGACATACAGTGCTATAACAATACGAAATAGCTTCCTTACAATTAAATTAATATCATCACGTATTTAAAGAGGTGTTGCAAATATTATACCTTTGGGTAACTTGAAGAAATACCTAAATGCAGTGCAATCGTTTTCTGTCAAGACTATGTCTCAATACAAGAATACAAGCCTGGCTTTCAAATCCTTTGAACAGAATTATTCAAATACATGTAGGTACAACAAATATTCACATATTTTTTGTTTCCATTAATAAACTGGTTTTGTTAAATTAGCCATGTTGTTAAAAAAATTATGTTTTTAGTTTCACTAGTCTGTTATTTCCCTCTAAATATTTAAACTTCTGATAAATGAAGAAACCATAATGCTTCCAGATAATCACAAAAAAAATAAATTACTGACTAAAAAGAGACAGTACTGAATAAATGACACCCTCTTAGCTTAACCTCCCACTAATCAAATTGTTAAATAGTATAACTATTTCTCTTTTATAGGTCCATAGAAATAGAACACACCTGATACAAGGAAAACACAGTAAGATACATATGACTTCTGGAAACTGAAGGCTCACTCTTTAGCCACCAGAAACTCAAGACATCCATAAGCTTCAAGAATATATGACTGAATATCTAATTCTTATATCTAATTTGGTTGAGGAATGAGAATGATGAAAAATATGACAGTATATTTAGCTAGAATTTCAAAGCAGTCTGGACCTCTAGCTATGGCTCTTACCAGGATTCAGAGGATGAACTAACAAGACTTCCCTAAGTTTCCTTAGTTCTAATACTCTTGCTAGCACCTCTACATGTTTCCTTTTTCTCTGGTGAAAAGGGGCAACAATGATGCTTCCCCTAATTTGAAATGCTAGACTGCTGTTGAAAACAATTCACAGCTACTTTTAATTTAATTAGTTTTCAAATCTGTTAAGTAAAACAATATTTTCAAATGCTGCTCCTGATACATTAGGAGGCCAGTGCAAAGATCTTGTGCCTGGATCATTGTCTGAAGTGTTGTGGGATTTTAAAAAATGTATGCAATTAAAGCTTTGACTCATCAAAATCTTACAAATTAACACTTACAAATTACATAAATAATGGTCTTATCCTTGTGTTTAAAATTGTGCATAAACTTATGTGTTTAAATGCTTAAGTTCAGCTTGGCTGCAAGAAACATACTACACACAAAAACAATGCAAGAATAAATCTTAATTTTCCTGTGCAGATGTAGGTGGCACTCCCTCCCCCCAGCCTTGTAACTTGTCCTTCATTCATCAGCTGGTGTGTTTATTTTTGCTATATGTGATGTGACTAGCAGAACTTAGGCAATGAAAACTTCTTAATCAAGTGAAGATCTTTTGAAGAAAAAAGAGGACCTGCTCCACTTTTCAGAATGCAAGGTCAAGAGTTATATACACACAGTTAGAGTCCAGTTTCATTTAGGTAAGTTTACAACTAAGAAAAGGAAACATTTCCTCATACAGCTTGTGAGTGAGAGTTACTGATATAAATAATGTTTTGGCAGTAACAGAAAGAGAACTAGATAAGTATATTACCATTAATAATCTACGTCCTTATGCAAATTATAGCTTTGTATCAGATCACACATCCCACATGAATAAATCAGAGAGAACTTAATTCCAACTGCTGCACTGCTGGAATTCTAGTACTACTCTTACCCCAGAACAAAGCACTGCAGAAATGTGTCTGTATGTACTTGCCTACCACCAAGGTTTTCAACCAGGAGATATATGGGCAGCCCTATATTCTATATTTCAGTACATTGAACATAGAATCTGAAATATCAGTCATCCCTCCAGACGTGCCCTGTAACACAGGGGTGCAGTAAAGACTAACAATAGCTTGGAGTGAAACACATCCATTGCTATGGTGTAAGAGAGGTGGAAAGGTAGCAGAGATTTTTTTGAAGTTTTAGCTCAGTTCACCTCAATTTTATCAACTTAGCAAAGGGCATTATCTTACATTTATTACAGAAAAAAGAGGCAAGACTGAAGAGTCCTACCTCTGCAGAACACTTCCCTTGGGATATAGCCTTCTCAAAATCTCAGAGTTGTTTGTCCTCCCGGGAAACGCCCTGAGGAACCATGGGATATGTGGTCTTGACTTCAAAGTGCTATCAGCATTTATTAGTGGTGGAAATGAGGAGTCATTCCTACACACTAAAGAATAAATAGGAAAATATGGAGAAAGGAAAACCTACATTTTTGTTCTGTATTTGTTATCTATTTCTTTATTTCCCTTTAATTTTCTCTATAGAGGCACAATGTTATTTGTTTCCCATTTTTTAGGCTCGGCTAAAGAAAGATAATCGGTTTACCTGTGGCTTTGAAGACAAACAAGTCATGGGAGAAGGGAAGAATGAAGCTCATGTCAGCACAGGAGATGATACCTGAAACCTGAAGGAGACAGGGCAGAGAAACTGCCCGCATAAGTTCATCAGTGCAAGGCACAGCTGTAGACCAAACATGCTCTGTCTTTAAAATTATGAAAGTGAACAAGTCACAACTATAGGCTGGGATATAGCCTTTTCAATTCTGCCTCTATTACCTCCTACCTATGCCCAAGATTACTTTTTCCTTTTCTTAAGCAAAACCAAAAATCACAGCTAGGTTTGCTTCTCCCACTGGAACATCTTGCATCTCCCCACTACCCTCACTACACAACCAGTGCCTCTGCTTCCTTCTAGCCTCAAATTCCTTGCAGAATGATGACTCTGTGTCAGCCATGGGCACATCCTTCAGCACTTGCCCAGGGAGGGCACTCTCTACACTGCTGCAGTTTGGCAGCCAGAGGTGGATTACAATGTCAGTCAAACGGAAAGGTCCTGCATTGCTCACAGACTGCCATGTCACCTGTAGTGACACGTACCTCTCCTGTGTCTGTCACTCCACAGTAACTACTCCTGCAGGTGCTCCTACACATCACTAACTGCCTGACTTAACCTGGCCTTCACTTCTCTACCTGCAGCTGCATCACCAAGTTCCCCTTGCAGCACAGCCTGAGCAGTGACAAAGGCAGTTAATTCCACATACATCACAGACTGTGCATTCCCTTTGATTTGTACCTCATTTTTTACCCAGCTGTGAAGAACACCAGCAGTTGCCAAACTGAAGATAAAGCTATGTTTTCTTATATTGTTTTCTAAGACCATTCCATAACCAGAGAGAACACCACCTATGTCTGGAGAAAAGGCTAGGGAAAGAAGAAAGTAAATATGAGGAAAATGAGGAAAAGTGGAAAAATAGGAACGGTTATAATCTCTGGGCATTGGGAGTTTGGGTCTGAGGAGAAAGAGAGAGAGGTGGGGAGAGAGAAAGAGAAGATGAAACTTAGAAAAGAATGACCAGTTTAGCAACTGACATTTGTTAATTTGCAATATTTGACAAGACCAAAAACAAGATAGGGGAAAAACAAAAACCACCCCAAAAAGAGAAGGATTCAGTAAGGCAGTCTTTTGAGCTTAGTCAGGTAACTCAGAATGCTATGGATCAGATTTAGAGCTTTTGGATTAAAATAGTTTTATTTGAGTTCAGAGCGGAGTCAGCTTTTTAGCTCAGAAGGAAATTTTCAGCCAGGAAATTTGTAATTGCGACCTTCAGTATCAGTCACGAGGAGCTGGGATTGTTTTCATGTTTTCATGTTTCCTAAATTGCACGGGAAGTCAGCAGAAGGAAGGGCTGACTACTCCACCTGGGTGAAACTAGTGGAACCAGCAACACAGAAGCCACAGGTAACGATGAGGTTCAAAACTGCTACATTCTTTATCACCTTTTTATGCCATAGGATTACTGCACTAGAAAAGTAATTTATGAGCTAGCCTGCAATTGCTTTATCAAGCCATGACGAATAATCCAGTTTTTTCCAGGTTTCATATAGATGGCTGCAGCTTTCTTATTAAGATACAATCAACTTGTGTTAATTTAAAAAATAGTTTTAAAGTTATAGCCAGTTTTATCAAACCCTCTCTTTATTTTCACTGTATAGATTCCACTCACCTATTTTGTCAGGTTCAGAAAATTTAGTTCCATATCCAGTCAAAGTTGATTAATTCTGAGAAGGCTAAGCAACTATATATTTAGCTCTCTGGTTTTATTTTGTCAGCACCTATGCTACTTACTTTTAATCCTTCTACTGCACTGTCCATTTTCCTAGAGAACTGAAATTCAGTGGTTTTACCATTACCTTTAAGCACCAAAGGAAAAATGCTATTAAGCCCAAAAGAGGATAAAATACAGCCTTAGGGAAATCAGCAATATCAGATTTTCACTCAGCATGAGAAATTATATGGGTTCTGGTCTTTGCACCTTGACAAATAAATAGTAGAAATAGAGGATTTAGAGACAGAGCAGCTGATAACTTTCAGCAGTTGACTTGCAAGCAGAGACCAAAAAGTCTAGGACTTACCTATCAGAACAGAAGATCAAGGGGAAATACAATCAGGATTCCCAAAATTATGTAAGAACTATGAAAAATTAATGTAGAAATTCTTTCACAAAACCCCTGCAATTTTCAGGACATTAGGAGGCACTAAATGAACACAAATGAACACAAATGAAACACAAAACAAATAAAGTACTTAGCGGGCAGTACAATTCCTGACCTTGCCACCACAGGAGATGGCAAGGTCAGAGCATAGGCTCAGAAAGGGATTATACAAATTCACAGACAAATTCACAGGTTTGCAAGTGGTTACTATCCAGCAATTACTGGTAGGCTGCACACCAATATCCAAATAACAAATGCAGGTGTGGGGGAGCATAAGGAGAACGCATCACTGCAAATGTCTTGGCTCCTGTGCACTCCCTATAGGGTGCCTCCTGTGGCAAGAGCTGGAGCCACAGAGCTCCTGTGATCCAGTAAGGCATTTCTGCTTACTTAGATGACCTTAAGAAACAGTCATTTGATGTAACTATTCACTTAGGAAACGTTATATGACCTGTATGCCAAAAACTTCAAGACAGCTCCACAAAGGTCAGATTATTTGTGAAACATGTAGTCAAATTAAGATGGTAGAGGAGAGATATGTGAAAATACCAGAATGCATTAGCCTGCATTTCATATAGAGTAGAAGCAGATAAATTTAAAACTCCCAGTGTTTCATTTGGAAGAAGTAATCAACAGTGTTACTCATTTATCTGGACTACAGTCCAGTTAGCATTGGTACATGAGCAGAGTTTTTCGCAATTCAAGAATTCCTCCACCTCCAGAAGTCATTGAAAATAAGTGCTTCATGTAGAAAAGCATTACTGTGTCAAAGCAAGATGCAAACTTTGAGATTGAGGATTCTATGATATTATTTTTTTTTAGTCATAAACATTGAGAAAACCATCACCATCCTTCCAGGGAGTAAAGAGCCTAGCAAGTTCCCTGTACAAAAGCCCTTCTTTCAAGAAAGGTTCTCCTAAAACCACAAGGAGCATAGCATCTAAAGTACTGCATCTTGAACTTTTCAAGATATATTACAAACACAGCTGCACAAACGCTAGTGCATGAAAAAGAATTTTACCCATTTAGCACACAAATAATCATTTAAAAGCCCCTTTGGTGTAATTTTTTGTTTCAGTCAGAACTTAAATTTCAGTTGCAACTACTCAGATACCTATTTTATGGCAATCCACTTCAAAGTTTGAATCTACTTTACTTCCATTGAAAAAGATGTTTTTAAAATGAAACATCTGGCTAAAAGAGGAGAAGTTTTGGCATTCCTGGGCTTTAAAAACCTTACATATATAAACCTATGGTGACACACACATCAAGAGAAAAAAAGAGGTAAGGAGAGAACTGTCATGGGCTTAATCCTGCCAGGGGGACAATTGTTTTTCTTCTGAAATAGAAGTATTACAGCAGCTTTTAGAAGCTTTCAAAGGTACAACTTGATCAGAGAACATAAAACCCTGATTGACATCTACATGAATTTCCATGCAGTGTATTTATTTTCCATACACTGCTGCATTCTATTGTTATGAATGGGAAATACTTACGAAAGATTCTTCTTTGAATACTATGTCGTTCTGATTAGACCATGAATATGTTGACAAGTTTATCAACATGATTTTGTCTGTGTAAAAGTAAAGAGAGTTTTTTTCATGCACAGAAAATTACTCAGGTTTCATGGTATCTTCTGTCCTTGGGTTCTCAGAGATGGAAGTAGAGAAGGGCCTTTAACAAAGGTACTTTAAGTAAGTTACAAACACAAATTAAACTGAGAATTTAAAATATTTTCTTTATTGGAAAGTACAAACTTCTTGTCAATCTAAATGTGTTAAGTGGAATAAGTATTTGTACTATTAATTGGTGTGAAAATGAGTGTTTTAGAAAGATAAATTATGACAATGAAATTTGGAATACATGATGACGCTGTAAAGCGGCTTCAAGCTCTGCACACTGATTCGCTAATCTTTCATCAGGATAATGGCAGATGACCTTTAATGCAGCTTTAATGCCTTCACTTGCAAAACTATAAGGATTGGTAAATTTTGTGGCTTTCCAGAAAGGGTAGTTTTCCCTACAGCATGAAGATTCAACCTACTACAGTGAAAATATGTTAAGGCATCACCAATTTAATCACAATAAAATATAAAATCTGGTGCAATTTCTACACACTCCTTACAAAACTGCCATTCAAGCACTGATCAAACAAGAATAACTTAGGATCAAGTAAAAAATTATGAAGCTTCTCCATAAGCTTCATTTGGATCATACCATCAGCTTCAGCCACAGGAAAGTGAACTACTCCTCTACTAAAGGGATAGTGATCCATAGTAACACCTGTTAGTTTTTCTTGTTCCATGTCACTATTTGTTCCAGAATCTGGCTCTTCTGCTAGTTAGAAACCTAAACTGCAGCTCACATTTCCTCAAGAACAGTTTATATCAATTTGTTTGTCTTCAATTGTTGTCTTTTAAATAGCACTGCTTTTCTGATATTTTCTCCCATGGATATAAATCATAGCTCAAATTTCATTTTGCTAGGCTAAATAAACTATGGCCAATTTAGTTTCCTCTTATAGAAAAGCTTATCATTCCCATGATCCCAGCAACTCTTTTGTGGACTTGTTGAATCTTAATTTCCCCTTTTTTCAACAAGGAAAATTGCAATTATACATGGCATTCAGATACAGCTTCATCATGCCTTGTCAGGCAAAAATACTTACCGATTTCAGCTGGGAAGACCTGATCAATCACAAATTCCATTTGCCTTTTCTGCCTGAAACATAGTGCTGGCTACCAGCTATCCAGTGAACCCCTAATACTTAGGTATGTCCCTTCTTCCACTGTTTCCAACCACAAGCTCCTGTTTATATCGGAGCTTATCAGAGATCTCAAAGTGCATGATCTCGCACTTCAGGCCATGAACTTCCAGCCTGCTTCTATTAGTCCAAACTCTGAGGTCATTCATCTCTTCCTGTAAGTAATTCCTGCCCATTCTGCATCAGCAATAGGTAAAACTGGATATCATGAAAAAATTTCCTCAACACCATCTTTTTATGCCAAAGTCACTAACAAAAGTCTAAAATATATCTGGCACCCTGACTGATCACGACAGAGCTTTGTAACCTGCCTGCCCAGTAAATTCCCTCTCAACAGCACCCACTCTCCCCTTTGAGGCACTTCCTTACCCACAGTGCCTGGATGAATCCCCACCTCCTGCAGCCTAATGCTGGGAGTCCCCTGTTGATCCTGACCAAATGTTCTGCTGCAAAATATCTAGAACAGAAATTCTTTTTCTAGATACATTATTGTTTTAAATATCACTTTACTAGGCTGTGATCTAACTTTGGTAAGCACATCTCACATGTCACTTTTTAAAATCTCAATCTATAATTATATTTTGTCTTGAACACTTGTTCAAAAGCCTTGAAAGCACATGACATTCCAGACATGGCTTTT
This sequence comes from Parus major, assembly GCF_001522545.3. Taxonomy (NCBI): domain Eukaryota; kingdom Metazoa; phylum Chordata; class Aves; order Passeriformes; family Paridae; genus Parus; species Parus major. Next base: position 6,576,821 of record NC_031779.1, read on the forward strand.
TTTGTCAATGGAGTGGGGACAGAGTGTATTACACAGAGATTGTTTGGTACTTTCTAGCTGTAGATAATTTGTTTGATTGAAATCTTTCTAGAAAGAGATGAGAGATGTGAAAAAGTTTCTATGCAGTGAAAAATAATAAAATAACATTTTTCTCCCAAAATCAAGGAACTGTTTTGGATTCTTTGCTGAGATCATTTTGTGTCTGCATAGATAATAAATAAATACATTGTAATCACTGTGGATTTATAAGGTAACTAAAGTTATTTGGGCTTTTACAGAAAGCAAATCTGGGAAAATAAGCTGGCAATTTTTTGATGTGTCACATTCCCAACTAAAACAAGCTTAAATATCAATTTCCTTATTCAGCGATACTTGGGGAGAGAAAAAAAAAAGCACCAACCACAGCTGGCATTTAACCCATAGTCTGTGGGTAGCTATATTACATGCTCACTTTGCAGGATTCAGACAGAGAACTCACAGGCTGGTTACAACAATGGCAAAGCAAATCCTACACCCTTGGCATTCAATTATCTTCCTGCTTATTTTTCTGTCTTAAATTAATGTTATAAATCGTACACCACTAGCAACAATTTGCTGATTTTGTGTCATATATATGAACACAATACAATCATCAGAGAGTTTTTCCAGATGAGGCACCACAGAAACAAATCTCACATTTTATTTTGCTTGGTTTTTCCTGAAGGGAAAGGCTCTTGATGTGGCATCTTAATTTGGGTATCTATTGTCCAGTGTAGCAAATGGTCTCTAATCCAAGATCCCAGCTATTTCCTCTACAGATATAAAAACTTTTTGGAGCTTCTAAAGAAAAAAAAACTAAAGTTTAAAATCTTAGGAAATAATACCATTATATTTCCTTACATGGATCTTACGAGGTCAATTCACCCTGGCACATCACCTTAGAATGCTTTGTTTTACTGAAGTGATTTTAAAACTCTTGTTAAATTATGTGTTGTTTTTTCCTCATCAAGGATTTTCCCACCACAAGAACAGACTACTGTTCTACTAATGCTTTGAATTTAGTCCTAAGTCCGCACTTATCTACAGCTTTGGCTATAAAAGAACATAGAGACCTGTTTTAGGGCCCCTAGCAACTCGCTATACAAAAAATATGTACCTCAGGCTTCATGCCATTTTATTGTCAGCTTTTTGTCATTTCATCTGTGCATTTATTTAGGTAGACTTACTTAAGTGAAATAGATACAATATGTTCCTTTTCTATTTTTAAGTTCTCCAAAGGACTCTAGATCTCATCTTTGTACCTAAGCTATGCAGAGATAGAGGCACATGGGAAGGAGACACAAGGAACCCCAGCCATTTCAGTTATGAATTCACAGCTTTTAAGTGTTCAATAAATTAAATTTTACCTTCCTCCAAATATAACCTACTGAAAGCAGCCAGACCTTTCACATACAGTGAAAATAAATTTTTGGCTGACTTAGCAGGAAAAACTCAACAAATGGAGTGAACAGAATAAAAACTTTTGTAACAATATTGGCAGCCTACACATTGAAACCTGACAAAAAGATATTCTTAAGAGAGAAAAATTCTTCTGTCTTCTGTAGGGATGGTAATACATTTTTAAGGATAGCCAGGAACAGGGCCCAAAAAGTAATCCTTATTTGCTTGCTGAACACAGCATTTCCCTGTTACTAATGTTACAATCAGAGATACCAGTTTACTTAATAGACTTTAATTATCTGAGTAATATAACTGAATAGCAGAACTACCTACCACTTGAGGCCCACATGGGAGTAAGGATGTGGATCTTAATGTCTGAAGACCAAACAAGACAGGGGTCCTTCCTCCATGTACTGCCAAAGCCTGTGTGCACTGAACTGCACTGAAGCAGTTCAGGTGACACTACAGGCAAAGGAAGGTGACATACAAATAAAAAGAATGAGCAGCACAAGACCACTGCCAGTCGTAGTACTTCTACATTCTGTGTTTCAGTTCCATGGGTAAGGCAGCATGTCACTAGCAGGAGCTTAGCAGATTTAGTGAACATGGGTTGCCTTTCATTTCCCATGCTTGCCAGGCAGAAGATGCAGAGCACTTAAAAATGCCCATTTGCCCAGCTATGAGATTTTGCAAGGTTTTAAGAGTCAGGAACAATCTTGCACAACAAGGACTACTCTGTGAAGTTCCCTGAAGTCTACAGCAAAATTCCCATTGACTCAAGCAGAGCCAGGACTTCCTATCAATTCCCCAGAGGTCAGCTGAGTTCTCAGTGCTGAGAACTGTGAGCTGTGTGGACTGCAGAGAGCAAGTAACACCAACCTTACAGATTGCACTGGCTCTTCTTGTGATGGTTTTTGCATGTGGTGGTTTCAGCTTTGTATGCATTAGAGATCAAGAAACTACCACAGCATTCTGGGTTTGTTGTATTTATTTCATGCAACAACAAAGCATGGTTACTTTCTGTTTTCTAACCAAAAGTGCTGCAGGGGTGCAAATTAGATAAAACTTCATCATTTATCTGGTTTTCCATCACCTAGCTCTTTTAAATTACCCCTTTATTGCAGATCAGTTACTAAAACTTCCCTGCTTCAAAACAGGTTTCAAACCTTGTCTCTCTAGCTTCAGTTGCACATTATCCACAGAGCTTAAACCATTCTTGCCTTTCTAGTACATGTATGGAATCTGAAGACAAACCTGGTTTTGGATGAATTGTTGTCCCCATGGGGACAATAGTTGACCATGGAAAGACACTGCAGTTCTTTGACAGTGCTGCTCCTGACAGCGCCCACCATCAGAGCCTCCACAGCCACATGACAAAGAGGAGACTAAAATAATTTTCATGAAGAGAGACAGCCTGAGGTATGGGAAATTTTGCAAGTTTGGTTTGTTCGGGTTCTTGTGAATTTTTCCTGCAATTTGCCTGTATTCTGTGTGCTTTTACAACTCCTAAATTTCACTTTGAGTTTCAGGTTCAAACAAGAATGTTAAAAGCTCAAATTGAAACACACTTGAAACCATCAGGTTTCACTTGCCAAACTGTAAGTGGGCTTCAACATTTCAAAGGTGCAAATTAAGGAATTCATGTGAAAATTGCAGCTGACAGTTTTATAGCTGAATGAAAGTAGTCAAGCTTTGCGTAGCTCTGTAAGAAACGTTCCACGTAGCAGTTTGCTGGGTTTTACTCTTACTGTATGTGCAGGAATGGGCCCTTTACACTCACCTAAGATGTTGTAATACTCTAACATGCCAAATGGCTTTTTAAACTGCTACTTAAAATCTCTCCTCCTTACTTTCTCTGGAGCTGAACCAGCACCAAGGCCTTTGGGCAATGAACTTTAATAATAATTCCCCCAAAATCTCTTTCCCTGTTTTAGAACTAAGGGGATCCTTGCTCATGGTTATGCACCATCTGTCATTATCTACAAGGACTAAAATGCCAAGGATGGCCTTTGGCTGTCAGCTCTGCCCCTCTGAACAGGGTGTTACAGGATGTCTCGTTCAGCATTTGCAGTCACAGGAGAGGGGAGATTCTTTCGTTCAGAGCAGGGAATAGCCTCCACAGCTGCAGAGCACAGGAGACCCAGGGAACTTCCTAAGACCAGCAGCTGTGGAAGCAAATTTTGGCTGGAATGGTCCATTATTGTTGATGCACATAAGGCCTCAAAATCAGTGTCAGGAAATTGTGCACACGCAGAAAGGTCTTATTTTTCATATTTGGTATGCAACTGTAATAGTTAAGCCTTGCTTTGATGTTATGTTCAGCATTGTTAGTACTAAAAAATTATGTGGGCTCTTCCAGTCAAGTCATATTTAAATAAAAACTCAGCCCCACCTCCCTTTTCATCTAAGCCAGTCCACCAGTGCAGCAATCATGACTTGAAAAAGTTGTTACAAGCACAGTGTTAAACTAAGTCAGCATCTCTTCTTTTATACTGCACCGTTTATGAAGTTAGAAACATTCATTTTTTACTTGGTGACTCCAATTCTGTACAATCCCAAAATGCCCAGCAGTATCACTGTGTGCCCAGTCCTTTTGCAAAAGTTGATTTCTTAGAAGTTTCCTAGGAGACCTACATGAAGACAATGAAAACTAACCCACTGTTCAGCACTACACTTTATTTAGTACTTCTGGCTCTGTCATTATGCACAACCCTGAAGATGGGGAGATTTCCTGTCACTCAGCTGCCAAATTGCTTGAGCCTTTGTGTAAACTCTGAGATAACTCATATTATTTTTGTACCTTGACTTAAATCCCTGTAACATAGAGACAACTCTTGCCTAACTTTGCACAGGTGTGTGTTTAGCTCATGGCCCTATGATATTCTCAGATGCAAATTCACAACATAATTAACAATACAGTAACCCCAGCAAGGGCTAGGAAGACATTTTTGCATATCATTCACACAGACAATAGACACAATTTTTCTGTTTTCTTACAGTTTCAGTCTGAGGTGAAGTGGCAAAGACTGACCCTCCAAATCTAACGCTCTGCAAAGCAGCAGCAGCAGATTCAGCGTTCCCTACTTCATGCCCTGCAGAGCAAGCCAAAGCCTAAGAAACAGACTTGCTCAACAGCTGAACAACGGAGGCAGAAACAGATCCATTCAGCAAGGAGAGCCAAAGGAGTCAGAGAGAGAGCCAAAGCCACCAGCTTCCTCCTGCTGGCTATGCAACTAAGAAAGAGCCCCAGAACAATGGAGAGAGCAGAACAGCATTACACTGGGGTCATTTGGTTTAGTTCCCAAATCGCTGCTAACAGATGCCTTGAGGGAAATTTTCTGTGCATTGCTGCTGCCTCATCACCATGGAGCCATGTACCCTATGCTCAGTTTGGCAAACTGCTTCTCCTTGTCTGCTTCATCTACCCAGGCTGAGATCCAGACATCAATGGGCCCACGTGGGGGGCCAAAACTCCACTGGCTCCCCTGGGTTTTGGATCCATCCCTAGAACTAGTAATTATTCCTTTGGCAGTGCTGGCCTGCCAGAGAGCATCTCCCAGCCCACTCCAGTGAGGTCATGAAAAAAGTGCAGTTATGAAAAGGTTTGATACAGAACGGATCAACTGACAAGCAGAAAATTATCAAAGTCCACTTGATAAGGCCAGGAATGGAGGATTGTGAGGTGGGAGAGGTCACTAAAGAAAAGAACACCAAAAGGAACAGATCATGGGAAAGGACAGATAGTTTGGGGAACAATATAAAGGGAACAGTATAATATAGTGGCCTCCAACCTACAGATTGAAGGCAATGCACAGTAAAGCTGCATGTGACAGAGGAAATGAAAAGTTTCTGAAGATGGTTTGGAAAACAAATTACCACATTGCTAAGAGTGTGGTAATTGCAAGTGTTGTTGACAACAACCCAGATTGAGGAGCACAGCTCTTTATCTCCCTTTACTAAATTAAAATCACTCCACCTGATCCCCCTCCAAATTTGGTGGGGGGACTGCAGGGGTGTGTGGAAATAAGTATCTCTGGTTAGAGAAGTTTGGCTCTGGAGTTGGCCAGCTCTAGTTGGGTTCAGCATATGTGGGCACATCCTGCAGTCTAGATAAAAAAGTCACAGCCTATTTTCCTAGAGACAAGCAAATGCCACGCAAAATGTCCCTAGCACTGCTTGTGACTGTATTGGCCTCTAATTCTTAGTGCTGCTCATTTTGGTGCTCTTACAAATAAGATGGTGACAGACATGGGAAAGTGGCCAATGCCACTTTCTGGGCTGATCCCATCTCAGAGTATGATTTTCCAAAAGTACAATTCTGCCACACTTGACAAGTACCCAATATACCACAAAAAGAAACCTTAAAGATTCCTGCTGGAGATCAGATGAAAGAAAATGCCCCTCCTGTGAGAATCAGAAGATAATGAAA